>NW_018127947.1:744596-747226 GCF_001952655.1 Monopterus albus | reverse complement strand
GTTTGTTTAATTAATACACAACCTTGAACTGTGTTTAGTGTGTGTTTATTGTTTCTACACTGTGAAACAGTCCCTGGAAAAATTGTCCATAAGTTACAAGTAACAAAGTACATACGTATTCTGAGTTATTTGAAGTAATATCATTTCTGGGAAATCTCCAATTGATGTTTTAAAGGTGAGGATCATACTGAACCCTAGACAAAGTTTCTTACATTGGAATGTTTCTTTTGCCAACTTGTTTTTTTGAGTTTAGAGGGGTATGCACTAAGTAGCTATTCCCTTACTATAACGAGCCGGGTGGCAAAAGGGTTACACATATATACTGCATGCAGTGTTACAGTTGTGGTTTGAACAAGAGCACTGGGCATTTATCATGCCTTGTGCTCATGAGACACACTCAGCTAAAGAATGTTACTACAGCAAGGTGTTATTAATGTTTTTCAGAGTCTAAGACACAAAAATGTGCTAGTGGGTTTCTGTGGCGTTCACAGAGCGGCTGAGCTGAATGACTCATCCTGGGTCGAATCACAGCTGAAGGAGCAGCAGGCGGCTCATTGCGGCGGGGGGGGGGGATCACCTGGACAGGTCTGACAGGTCCTCTAGCAGGAGGACTGTCTAAAAATACACACTATATGTGCAATTCAGTGATGACACTGTGTGACAGTGCTGCAGTGTCTCACTCTTTTTTATTCCTCTCCTCCTCCTCCCTGTCATGCCTCTCCTCTTTTTTTCTTTTGATCATAAGACAAACCTTCAGCAAACATCCACATCTCACTTTAATGCGTCAGCTACCAGACCGACTCCTAAGGTATAATGCCTCTTTCTCACCACTAATTCACACAAAGCAAGTTTTTTTTAGGTAGGTGTTGATTGGAGGCACTCGATGATCCATCTTCATTGAAGCTGAGATGGATTTTTCTTTATCACTCCTGATTTGAAGCCGTGAACAGATACTGAGGAGTAAAAGTGACTGAAAGTGAAATTAAAAGCTTCTCTTATAACAGATATAATCAGTATTTCTATATTTAATAGTGTCACAGAGAAGTTCCTCTCAGCTTTACACAGAATTTTAGCATTTTTCAACCCCTCGTTTTGGTTTTTCAGGCCACAACTGTACTGTTTGGATTCAATCTCACTGTTCTCAGTGAAATCCTCCAACTGCAACTGAAGAACCATGCTAGCCAGAAAGGAATTAACAGGATAACTTTAGCTGGCTAACTCCCATGTCAGCCACATGTGAAAACACGGACGCAGTGGACACACAGGCACGGTGACTCACTTAAAGTTGTTGTTGTTGGCGTGGGGTAGTTTCTCACAGGCCTTGAGGAGAGCCTGAAGTCTCTTGTCTTGATCTTGAATGCTGCAGGATGATAGAAAGATACACAGGATTTTCAGGACAATATGGTACCTTTAACATGTTATATTAAAGAAAACAAAGGCAGAACATGTATGAATGACTTTAACCTGAAGACAAAGTTTAGATCTAACATTAATATTCTGAGCAGACACACACTTTGATGCCTGGATCCAGTCATTGTAGAGTTCAAAGGTCATCAATGGCTCAGGAAGCTCCCGCAGGTAGGACTTCAGAGCACCTGGAGAGGACAAGGTAAAAGCTTGATAAATGCAAACTCTGCATGTGTAATGCATATGTTCCTGCATGAGCCCCGTGTCGCTATGATGACCAGCAGGTGACATAGTTATGTAGAGAGAAAGAGACAGTGGGAGACTGAAGTAGATGTTTCCTGAAAAGAAAGAACGTTGGACAGTTATAAACATCAACTGTTCAGTGGACTGTAATGTGTTTGATTCTGACTTTTGTTGTGGAGAAAAACAAACCTCAGCAGAAGCTGTAGACAGTGCAGGTATGAGTGATGTCTGATCTGAGTGTATCCATGGGAGTGACTGCAGGTTATTGCCTCATTTGATATGACAGGTTCTATGGAAATATGTGTGTCTTGTTTACCAAACCAAGTCCTTGTTATATCCTTTACTATCATCTGAAAACAATATCCACCTTCTCTCAGAGGATTTGTCACCTCAGGCAGCGACTGGTCCAGCGTACAGAAGTTTGGACTTTGCTCTCTAGCTTTCTTTAGTATTCGTCACACACACAAGTTCTGTCACTTTTCATGTGAACAACACTGTGTGCAGCATCAACAAAACAACCCTTCCCTCTCAATGACAGCCAGCGTTCACCCCACCTTTGAGCGTGGTCATTCAACAGCTAGAGACACTTTTGTTTTTAGACTGATTCAATCCTCCTTCTGACCTAAAAAGCTGTGAAAGCACTGGCTCTTTCCTACATCTCCATCACATCACTGTGGTTCCTGATGCTGGTTATTTAACTGTTCCTAGACTAAACCAAATGTTTTACACATTTGAAAAGAACTGTGGTGACTTCAATATAAATTTGTTAAATCCTAACAAGCACACAGGAACTGAGGAGTTTATTAACACAATATATAGATGCAGTTTACACCCCAAAATTACAAAACCAAGTAGAGTAACAACCCAGCATGCAACACTAATAGATAATATATTTACCAATGTTATTGACAGCAAACTGACAAGTGGATTAATTATAAATGATATTAGTGATCATCTACCAGTATTTGTGGTTTATGAGG
>NW_018127947.1:740419-742881 GCF_001952655.1 Monopterus albus | reverse complement strand
AGGCGGCGGCCGCTCTGGCAGCAGCCATGCCAGGGGCTGGAGGGGCCAAATCTGAAGCCAGAGGCAACGGCCCTCTGC
Source organism: Monopterus albus (assembly GCF_001952655.1). NCBI lineage: Eukaryota > Metazoa > Chordata > Actinopteri > Synbranchiformes > Synbranchidae > Monopterus > Monopterus albus. Next base: position 742,803 of record NW_018127947.1, on the reverse strand, counting down.
CTGGAGGAGGAGGGCTCATGGAGGAGATGAGTGCCCTGTTAGCAAGGAGGTAGCGACACATCATATATTACTCTTCGATTCAGTACGTCTCAAAATAGGCACTTGAGTCATATGAATGAATTTCAGATCTTGTTTCATATACTACAGAAAAGTGAAACTTGACACAGTTGCCATACAGTAGATTTAGCAAACCCCAATGTTGGTCGCAATGGATTTTGTTGTGCCACCTGAAGAATAAGTTCATGTACTCATCACTCTCACTATTCCTCAGTATTATGAGATGATATGTAGTAAAATCGTAATTTAAATGCACTTTGTTGCTGACAGAGAAGTATCACTGTAAGATCTAGAGAAATCTAAGGAATTTAGGTTTTAAAAATGTGGAGTTCAGGAGGAATTGTGTGGTCTGTGCTTTATGATATTAACATTAAACATGATGATATGTTTTTAAAAATAGCAACTGTTTTTCAGAAATAATTCTGGACTCTGTCTTACAGGAGAAGAATTGCAGAGAAGGGCTCATCACCTGAACCTGACCAGAGATCAGTAAGTACCATTAGATCCTTCTTGTCTGCTGATGTCATGGGGTAGGACTGGATAAGTCTGACTTCTTCCTACTCCATTCAAGCATGTACTAGGTATAAGCAAATTGATATTGGATTAGCATTTGTTGGATATGTGTAAAATTATGTGTGTTGATATATCAGCTGTCTTTACATGCTTGAAAGAATAAATCAAATCAAATCAAATCCAATCAAAGGAAGGTTCTGCTGAGATTTTCAACTGTAGGCCTACTGTCAAGATCATAATTTTTTCCTCCAAGTTTAACTGTCTGGATAAACATTCTACTGATTTCTACTTTGACAATTAGAGAAGTTACTTTAGTTTGGTTATTGTTGTCATTTTAATTTTCTTACCCTCAGTTATGTTGGTGTATTAACTTGTATTACCTGTATGTTTGGGATTCTCTGTGTGTTAATGCTGAAATTTAGAAGTCGTTGAGTGACAGTTTGTTCAGACTTGCTCATTTCAAGCTTTAACACGGTCAGGTTGAGCAAGAGAACAAACATGAAAAGCGGATTTGGGGCAAATGAATTAAATGTGAGAGAGGTTATTATCACGCACTTGTGGATAATAACAAATGCACAAGTAAACATATTGCCCTCAGAATAGATTTGACTGAAATAATTAGTTACAGCAAATAGAGAATTCCTGCTCAGAATGAGGCACAAATATAATTTAACACTGCTCCACCTACTCTACTACACCTGGTACCATAAAATAAACAACTTTTGAACCTTTTTCAAACAGAACTCGTGGGTGGCGGTGTCACGTTCTAGTGCTGATGAGGAAGGCGACGGCCTCTAGTTTGCTATAAGTAGATAGAGCCGCAGCCCCCCCCCCCCCAAATTATGACCAGTGTTGCATGCTCACAAATTAGATTTGCTGTTAAAGATAAGCCAGTTTAATAAGGGGGCATTAGTAAGAGATACGACCTCAACTCTGGTTTCTTTCTCCACAGGCTCCGTGAACACACAGATGACTCTGATTTGATATTTAATGATGTTTTTAAAGGAACATATTGTTCCTGTCTGAAAACGATGTGCCTCCAGTTTTTGTTGTTCTCATGCTCAGCTGTGCACTGAGGAGGTTTTAATTAGTATGACAGATTTACCACTTGACTGATTTCCCTTTATCCCCCCCCTTAATCTCCATGACAGAACATGTGTGCACACAGTACTAGTAGTTTGTCATCAAGAATGCTAAAAACAACAGTTTGGCCTCAATAATATGCAAATGTATGCACACCAAGGAACACCAAAATCTAATCATATCATCTGCTTCATGTGGTGTAGGTATCAAGTTCCTACTATATATATCATACTTTAGCTGTCATGCTCATGTGTTTACAGAGTCACAGATGCCAGCGGCTTAATGTCCTGTACCCACGCACTGTGGTGGTGGGACATGATGTAAAATTGAGGCATGAATGTGTAGAAAACCTCTAATAAGTTTTGATAGTCAAAGTGTTTATTTGTCATATGCACAGTTAGGAAACATGTTTCCTTGTACAATGAAATTCTTACTTTCCTGTCCACATGAATGCCACAAAAATACAAGTGAAATATAAAGTAGATAAATAAATAACACAAAATCTAAGGCACTTTAGGCAGCGAATGCAGCAATATAATAAAAAAAATATAAGAATATAATAGAAAATGTATGCTGCATGGGAGCAGCATGTGCAGCAGTCAACAGTCAATGTGCAATTATGCATGTGCAAACTGAGAATGTAAACAGTACATGATGTATTTCCTGGTAATAAACTCCTCAGCTGTTTAGGAGTCTGATGGCAGAGAGAAAGAAAGAGTTTTTCAGTCTAG
>NW_018127947.1:734461-739429 GCF_001952655.1 Monopterus albus | reverse complement strand
TGCCCTGAGAGCCCGCCCAGGAATGTTGTCCAGTCCTGCTGCTTTGCGGGGATTGATCTTCCTCAGGACTGTGTGTACCTGGGCTGGTGAGACAGTTAGTGGAGGGGAGGTGGCGGGTTGAGTGGTCTCAGTCTCTGTGTGCCTCCTCTCTGTGTTGTGGCTGGAGGTCTCAAAGCGGGTGTAGAAGGTGTTTAGGTCATCCGGCAGGCTGTCTGTGGAGCTGATGATGCTGGTGGTGGTCCTGTAGTCTATGATGTGCTGCAGGCCTTGCCACATCTGTCCGGAGTCAGCAGTAGAATAGAAGTCATTCAGCTTCTCTCTGTACTGGCTCTTGGCCACTGTGATGGCTTTCCTCAGTCTGTACTTCGCAGTCTTGTACTCCGTCTCATTGGCTGATCTGAATGCATGAGAGCGAGCACGCAGCATGTGGTGCACCTGACTGTTTATCCACGGCTTCTGGTTGGGAAACCTCCTGACTTGTATGGTGGGCACAATGTTGCCGATACAGGTACTAATGTATCCGATCACTAAGGTATCCGATAAAAAGCCATTGTAGGTTACATGGTCTTCATGAAACAATTAAGCCTAAATTTACTGGCTGAAAAAACTTAGAAAAATCAACTGGACTAGGTTTCTAGGTCGAAGATGTTTCACCTCTCATCCAAGAGGCTTCTTTAGTTCTGCCCGACTGGCGTTGAGTTGGAGATATTTATCCCCATCGGTGGTGTTTCAGTCCTTTGATGGCCAACAATGTCCCCTAACGACTCGTTATAGCCCAGTATCGGTGAGCATCATTACCTGTCTTTGAACCCTCACCTGTAGACCTAAAATTACTGGGTCACAGTTGTGTCCCTCCATCAAACAGTCAAATTCATGGGATGGTATAGACATGAGGTCACTGTGGCCTTTGACCTCAGACCACCAAAATCTAACCGGTTCATCTATGAGTCCAGGGGGACATTTGTGCCAAATTTGAAGAAATTCCCTCACCGCGTTCCTGAGATATCGCTTTCATAAGAACGGGATGTATGGACGAGCCTCCTGCCTCAACAATCGCTGAATGTAAAGGTAAACATAGCTACTGACTCAAATGAAACACATTTTTTCTGCATTTAAATGTTTTACAAATCAGTTTCTTCATTTTGGTCTAGGTATATTGTTGCATCAGGTTTGAAACTCCAAAACAAATGAATGGTTTGATTCATTCCACACATCTTAATCATTATGCGTTTCCTTAAAATTCTTTGTCCTTGGATAATCTACAGTTTGCTTTTTTAGTACTTGTGTTCAGAGAGGCTTTTTGCACCTCCTACATAAAAATAATACATCAGGCACACGAGACAATGCACCACAAAGATAGTTGATAAAATGTCCTGGTTTTCGTTAAATGTTCCCGTAACGACAGCAGAACAGTGTTGGTATCCCCTGGACGGTTACTCTGTACTAATGTCTGACTCTATTTATCAGACTGACAAATGCACTGTTCTCAAGCTAAAAATATTAAATGTTATTTTGAAGATGCAAGGGTTTCATCTGAAAACAGCATCATGCAGCAGTCACCTTCAGCAAAGACGAGCACCATCCTCTAAAAAAAAAAAAAGATCAATAACAGCATCATAAGAGCTTGAAAGCTTTTCTTTCTTTTGTGGTCTGTCGCGAGCCTGATGTCAAAACACATCAGTGACAGCAACAAAAAAGATGCCAAGAAAACAGATCTTGTCGTTGCTGCTGCCTCTGCGGAAGATGAAAAATGTGTCAGACAATAATCCCAGTTATATCTGGAATTCATCACTGGACATTTCTGGGATTATTTACTGAATATGTCTGCTAAAATAGAAAGACAACAGAGAGGTTTGCTGTTCTCACTGCTGACTCTCTTGTGGCAGGCAGATAAATGAGCTGAATCCTAATCAAGTTTAAAGTAATCTTTTAACTCTCATGTGTGGCTTTGACAAAAGGCTTTCAAATTAACCATTAGTGGGGAACTCACTGCTGAGGCCGACAAACAACAGCAGCAGAATCAGCAACACATGCAGGAGAAACACACACAAATTCAAACTAGATTCAAACTATCAGTATTTTTCAACTGCAGATCATTTGGCAGCATAATTATGATCCTCTCCCTGTGGTGCAGAGGGTGGAGGACAAGTGTCTTGCTAACACACAGGCATAAGAGAACATGCCAGAAATGTACATAAACGTCCTAATAGCAACTCATAAATCCCCTCGAAGGCAAATTTGACATGCTTGAAAGTGGTTACAACAGACTAGATGTGAGCAGGGGAGAGGGGCAAGTCCAGGATTGCGGGGACGTTGACGATAGCTCACCTGCGATGGCGTGCGGGTCTGCAGAGTACTCCTGAACATCCAACACCCCGCAGTCTAAAGATGCCTTCAGCTTCTTGAGTTTGGAGGCCGAGGGAGCGATTCGGAACAAACCCTGAGGCACAAAACACGACACCAGTGAGACAGAGAAACCAAGGTCACGCCACATCTACAGCACGAGACAAGAAGAGCAAAAACAGATGAATGACAGTGGCAAGAGAGGTTCTCAGATCTTTAAGTAAAAATATCACAGTGTAGAAAAACTCTATTACAATCAAAAGTGAAAATGAAAGTAAAAGTATGCATTATGCAGAATGGACCATTTACAAATCATATATTGTCTTTAACTATACATGTGGTGACTCATAACCATGCCTTTTATGTTGCAGCTGGGTCAAGTAGGGCTGATTTGAATCACTTTACATGCATATGCTGCTGGGTAACTTCATCTCTAGTAATACAACATCATTTATTAAATGATTACATTTTCTATTAAACATAGAGTTGGTGATTCATTTCAGAAGCATTATTTGTTGCTTTCTTGAAATTCTCTTTTTCATCCCGTGAGGACATTAAACGCACTGACAACATAAAGAAAAAATACATCATCTGTGGCAGCAGCAGGACTGAAAAATAACTGACCAATAACTTTACTCAGTCTGAGCAGAACCACTGGACGGCCTACCTGGCTGTCAGCCGAGCTTCCCACTCTGCCCTTCGCAGTCTGCCCGTGTACTCAGTGTGTGAGACAAGAGTCTCCCACAAGGCCAGGCAGGCAGACGTGTTACCGCTCTGTCTTACAGCTAAAGCTAGCGAGCTATAGCAGAGCAGGTACCACAGCAGCTTTCGGTCACAACCGCAGACCGTAGTCAATCAGTGCATGTTGTAGTGTGCGTTGTGTTTTGGAGGTGTGGCTTTGGAGAGAAATCGGAACCAAAGGCTGGGATTTCCTCTGTTGGTTGCTTTGAAAATCAAGCTTCCTCTTGCTGGTTTTTCCAGGATCGCCAACCCTACCTTTAACATGATATATTGATCTAATTATATTGTTTAATTGCCTTTTCAAATATACCAGGAATTAATTGTATTAAATTAAACAGATGAAATTAAACAACAACATTCTGCACCATGCTGCAAAACATGACCCACAATATGAAATAAACACCATGTTTGTGTAATTATAAAGGGAACTAATTAATCATAATATGTATTTGTCTTTTCACCTCAGTTGCCATTACTGTACTCTCAGTCATTCTCCAGGAAACATTTGTTACATGCTGAGCACTTAAAGCTGCAGCAGCTCCAGTGAACAGCTCACTGGGCTGATAATAAAAAATCATCACACAGTAATTAAACAGATATTTGTTTCAGACATTAGGCAAACTGCTCTGAGGAAACCAAACTGCAGCCTGGACCTCATTAGATGCCATTTCCCTTCAGTTAATTAAGAGTGACTCCATCTTGCTGGCATTTCTCACCAGGAAATTTGTTTACTGTGTGTGTGTGTCAGTGAGGACGGCTGCAGTGTGTGTAGCGGAGTCTGACCTCCTCCTGCATGCCGCACTCCAGCAGCATGGTGACACAGGCCTCGATGGGAAAGGCAATATCTCTCCCGCTGAGCGCTAAGTGCTCCTCTAATGGTTTCCCATAGCATGGTTTCTCCGCCCAGGTCTCTGCCAAACGCACACACACACACCGACATACCCTGTTACACACTCACAAACATGCACAAAATACAGTAAGCAGCTCTGCTTCTGGGATGCTGGTGCATACTCAGTCTATTAAAGAATTTGCTGTAAGGCCACAGAAAGTTTCCAAAACAAATAAATATATTTTCTGGGCAATCTTAAAAAAAGACAGCAGGTTATTACGACCAGCTGTTCTGTGTTTTATATAGAGTTGGAAGGAAAGCTGATAGAAGATTTGGGCTGATGCCTGGGGTAGCCATTACAGCTAATTGCACAGGAATATGCATCTGGATCAACTGGCCAGCTGACCTGATGACCAGGCGATCATCCTATGCAGCTAGCTCTAATGGCTACCCCCAGATGGCTGTAGCTTTGGACTCAGAGAACAATGTGAGAAATCATTTGACTGGCATCATGTTTATTCTGAGCTCTGTTGGCGGCTAACCAGTTGCCCCAGTGACTCGTCTCTCTAAAACGGAGGTAGTGATAGCAAAATTAGCAGTAGCTACAGATCCCCACACCCACTTTTATGGGAAATACAACAGTTTAAAATAACCTGAAGTTATTCTTTAAATAAGCTCTTGAATTGTTTTTTTTATTGCTGGGCTCTGTGACGGCCAGGTCACTCAGAGAAGAGGGAATGAAGAATTCGACCATCATCGGCTCAGGTGGCAGCAGCAAGCAGCCATCTGCTGCTGCCTGACTGTAGCTTAACTTTGACTGCTGCTTATTAAGTTACAAATATTTAATGTTACAGAAAAAGATCTGAAACCATCATTTCAAGGGTTTTAAAATGTTGCCTGGCTGACAAAAGGGGTGTATTTCTCCCAGGTTATGAAAGTACCATGTAAGATTTATGCCAATCAGCGAAGAAGTACAGAACTCTCATATTGAGAACCTTTTACTTCTTTGGAGTACTCGACACTGTCAGGGCCACAGCCTCTCCTCTGCTCTCTCT
>NW_018127947.1:694257-734230 GCF_001952655.1 Monopterus albus | reverse complement strand
TACGCTCATTTACACTACACTACACTACATATCATACATATCCAAGTACCGTACCTTACCATGTTATGTTCTTTTGATACTTTGTGTTCTCTTTCTTTACCTGCTACCGTCATGTTTTTCCCCCTAGCACCTGGGTCTGCACACTTGAGTCCAACCTCAGTCTTCCCTCACCCTCCTGGTGAGGGGGGCTACCTTAACAGACACTGTCTGTACCTGTTGAGTTTCTTGACTGGTGGTGTAATTAAAACAGCTAAATTCCACAGGCAGGACTCTGTAATTGTCATAAACATGTGCAAACTAACACACATGGGCGCATTATCACTGCGGCAGACCCTAATAGGGTTAGAGAGGGCACATAATCACAAACTAAAATGCATCATGAGTGTGTGTCTCTGTGTGTGTTGTTCTCAAACTCACCCTGATGAGCTTTAATCTGGGGCAGAACACTTTGAAGCAGCTCCAATGATTTCCTGTGGTACTCTGCCTGGAATTCTATCAGCTGCACAGAGAGACAAACAAAGAGCCGACAGGCTATGATGGACAAGCAGAAGAGTTCTGCTTCTTTATTCCTGCCACAGTCTGGAGACATGTTGTACTTACTGTCTGGAAGTAGCTTGCATAGTCAATTTCTTTGGCCACAAAACTGTACATGTCTGCTGATAACTGATCCTGGTGGAAAATAAAACAACAAGATACATAAACATAAAAAAGAAACAAGACTGGTCAGAAATGTTTTATATTCCTTTTTAACAGACAGCAAACATTTAGACTTTTATGAGCAGGAAAAGTACAGATGTAATTAATTACACTAATGGGTACATCCCAAGTCTCTCATAAGCACCGTCTTTTCCCTCACTTGCGTCTTTTCCTTACATCTTATGCAAGGAGAGAGAACTGAGGAATCACTATTAATGACATGAGATGTCCTTTCTTCAGATTCTACATCTGAAGCGTCCAATTGCCAACTGATTTCCAATAAACGCGTGTGTCATCTTCACAAAAAACTTCCACGAAGGATGGGCTCATGTTTCCTGAGACATGGCTCCTCAGCTCTGTTGCTGGTCCTTGGTCCTCACAGCTGATATAAGAGACTTGGAAAGTCCGATATCCTCGGTTGACTGGAACGACTTCCGGGCCGACCGAAGACGCAGGAACAAACTTATAAGAGACATAAGCTGTAGCAAATGATGGCTGCAAGCTCCTAGCTCCTGTATTTTCACTGGGACACTTAATGAAGCTAAGCCATCATTAATGTGGACGGCAAAGTAAGAATTTCATTGTACAGGGAAACACGTTTCCTAACTGTGCATATGACAAAATAAACACTTTGAACTTTGATTAATGGATGTGGAGCAACATCATTTTGAACTGTGTTTGTGTTATGATATGTGAACATATCTCCAGTATTCCCCCTCTTTTAGCTCCGATTTGGTCTCTACCAACTCCTGAGGGAAATACATCTTCTGCTGCTCAATACTCCACTGTGTTCACCAGCGTTTTGCTACAACTTTGCCTGGCATTATGATAATAAACTGTTAATTTATTGAGTAATGGTGATCACTGACTCGACAGATCTCCATGCGGTTGGCTGCCTCCTCCATCTCTTCCCTGAGGTGGTCGGCCTTGGCTCCCGTTGACTGCAGGTTGCTGGACAGTCCTGAAGACTTGCTGGATTGATAGTACCTGGAAACAGAGCACTGGTTTTTCAGGATGCTTTGTCAAAATTAGTACAGATTTGAGAATTTTGCTAGAATAAACAATGCAAAAAGTTGGCAAGACTCATAAATACAGAAGAGGATTAGGGCCACTGTACAAAATGTTGTTCTGACTTTAATCTCAGAATTCTAATACTCATTCTGAATTTAAAGTCAGAATTATTAGAAAAAAGTCAGAACTGAAATACATTTCGAACAGTGGCCCTAATCTTCTTCCGTAGATAAACACAGCCTGTTAAAACAAATGAGGACATTTTGATTTGCCTTCAGCAGATTCAGATTTTTTGTTCCTGACAAATAAAACTAAACTTGGCAGCTACTCACAATGGCTCATGGCAAACAAAGCAAATGTTTTTAAAAGGCACAAGAATACTTAAGACTTTGCTGACAAAATCCCAACACTTGTCTGTCTAGATATCCTCATTCATTCAACTCCAACTATTTCCTCATCTAATTCTCTCTTCCTCTGTCTCTGAGTTGTGTGTCTGAGGGGAGATAATGTGTCGCGCTGCCAGAGGAGCTCAGCACGCAGCAGGACGGTGGGAAAAACTGTCCCAGATTTGGGTCACTAAAAAAACGAACTGACAGACTGGACTGCGGTGAGGAAAATCACATTTCCCCTTGTCAGTGCTCATAATGGCAGTGAAATGACAGCGAATCAGCACAAAGACGGTGTGGTGGTTGTATATTAGTGATCACAAAACCATTTCGGATTGGACAGGAGAAAAATTATGATGACTTGTAATTCAGCTTCACTAATAGGCTAGACGCAGACAGATGGTAAATTAACACACAAACACAAAGTGAATAAAGTTCTGCAGCTACTGGACCACAAAGTTCATATTCCATCCTTTTAGCTATAGATACTTTTTTGTTTTGTACAACCACAATTGCCTTAAAAACTAATGTCAAGATATTATTATAGGGGAATTCCAGCAACTTTTCAACCAATACTTGGTCTCTCTGTCAAGTCTCTGCAAATAACAAGCAGTGCTCTCAAACTTCAGATCAGCCCTAACATGCAGTTCCTTTCATTAAACACATTCACACTGTTAAGAAATTGGAAACTACACTATGTATTGTACTTAGCAGCAAGTGTTATTTCTTCCTGCAGTTTGGCTGAGAATGAATCAGTCGGTGGTCTGTGTGTTTGGGCCCCAGGAGGCTGTGAGGATAGAGTTTAACAGCGTGATGTGCCACAGGCTCAGTGTGAAAGCTTGTACTGTAGGCAGTTAAATTCCTACTCTGAAGTTCAAATCTTCTGCATATACGGTTATATTTTACTATGTTAGGTGTGTACAGTTTCTACGAGGAAAGGGATATACTGTAAAAAGAACTCTTTGCTCTTTGCTCCTTGACTGACATGTATCTGATGTCTTGCAAGGTGCAATTATCTTAACGGAATCACCTTTGTTTGCTGTTTAAAAGACAGCTACGCTGAATGACTGTGACACCGATAAAGGCCAAAAACAGTCTTTTGTAAATAAAGTGACTTTTTGTCATTGAGTGAAACCCTCCTCTGTCTGCGACTGAAAATAGTCCCTGACAAAAAGCACCATTTCCTTTAGGAAATAACTGAACTCTTTTAAAAATGAAACTAAAGACTTGTGAGTCGTGTTTAAAAGCCGAAGTCTCCAGTAGGAATGAATGAGAGCCACAGACAATAGTGAAGTCAGAGGGTGTTGTTAGATGTACTAACACATCACAGGATTTGTTAACAAAACAAAAATCTATAATATCGCCTTGTATTTAAAGCCAAACGAATGAAATATGCCAAATCTGGAATTAATTGAGGCTTTCTCACTCAATCACTAGACTGCAGAGTGACCTTTAACTCCACTGGGTGCAATCAGATCCCAGTGACATTCAGTGGGAAGCTTTAGGACCAGTCTGCTCATAGGAGATGGGGTTTCTCCGAACACAGCCACATCTTCTTCTCACATGCAGTAGCAGACTCACCGTGTACGTGCAGAGTCCATGTCCAGGACCAGTTTCGCTAAATGTTTCCTTTGTTTCTGGATATTTGGGATTTCCACCTGAAAGGCCAGAGCAGAGTTTCATCTTCAGTCTGTTGCTTGGTGTGAAAGAGGGCCTACACATAGACTCTCTATTGTCAGAGGTTTTGCACCCGTTGTAGCAAAACTCCCAAAAGCACTGTAGCTGTTTGTTAGCCTCATGAAGGATAGTGTATAGGTAAATTAACAGAACAATCAGAATGACTCTCTCCTACAGTATATCCTGTATTAGATAAATGTAGCTGTAGGCTTGTGTACATGCCTTTCAACAAACACTGGAGTTCTGCAAAGATGCTAAACTCATTACTATTAATAGGCTCAAATAGACATGTTTTATTTATCTTTGTGATTTGATCTGTATGGGATCTACTTGAAAACATTTTATGCATGGATTTACACTCAGTTGTCAGTTTATTAGGCAAACCTAGCTTTAACTAATCAGTCCTGCAGTAAATCCTCCTTCAGGAAGGTGATCATGTTCAGAGAGGTGTTGATTCAACTGTTTGTGCCACTGGTGGATAGTACGGAAAGATTATACAGTGAGCGGTTTCTGTTATTTAATCTCACTGATATAAAATGGGAGGACAAAATAACAAACACCTCTCAGTATAACACAATACAGTTCAGCAGTAGCACAAACTACAGTATGACCTCCAAAGTAATCGCACAATTGAATCAGTTTTATCTCAGTGTAACAAATAAACTCACAACTTTTGTGTAAACTGTAGGAACAGTGATGGAAATAAGTCCTAGACTTTGTCACTCTCTCCCCGACACAATCTGATGTGTTGCATTTTTGCAAATATTTTTTAAAGAAAAGAGGGAGCTTGGGAAGCATCCATAGATGGGAAGCAGCACAAAGAGCCAGGTTCTTTGTGAAAGTGAAAAGGAGAACACACTATCATTGCATTATTATTTCCCAAGAAGTGCACAATATGGCAATATAGCAAACACTGTGTATAGTGAAAAGTTCAGAAAACCTTAGACCAATATCTACTGATAAACTGTATGGAAAAAGCATGGCGACTGATGCCGAGGCAACATTTAAGCACAGCAAAACTATACATACAGACTATATACAAACTTATTATTATGCACAAGTGAAACTTAGCAGTTTGTGATATTTTATTTACAGTTTATCTTATTTTACTTGCTCCAGACCTGTTCTTCATTGATTACTCTAACATGTCATCTTCTCTCATTATGTGTTGTTTATTGCAAAAATCCTTAATAACCAACAAGTGTTATGCTTTGTTCTGGCTATTAACATCACAGGAATCCATTAATTGCATAGTCCTTCACACAGTGTTATTTCTGTACCTCCGCAAGCTCATACAGAGGCTCGATGACGTCTCTCTCGATGGTGAGCTCAAACAATATGAGCTCCTGCGCAAGTCTCTCCTGCGTCTCACCACAGAGCTTCAGCATCTTCCTGCAACAAACAACAGGAGAGGGAAATGTCAGTGAACAGTCAGGGGAATTTCTCAGGCAAACAGCATGCGTCACCATGTGTCTCTGAGGCTGTCACGACCACAGCTCTCCTGGATGATAGTGTTTTTTTCTGAATCTCTAGTGATGTCTGTACATGTGCAGTATAAATTACAGCAGCAGAACACAGTGTGGGGACTGTGGACCTGAACACAGCCATTAATGCTGTTTAACATATGCCTATAAAACATTTTTATCTCCCATATTCTCTTTCAATTATCTCAAATACAAACATTCAGATAATTCGACTTGCAGAAGTTACTCCGTTGACAAAGGACAAAGTTACTGGACTTTTTTTGTCAACTGAGCTCATGAAAAAGATTTTTAATGTTAATTCTCAGCACACTACAACGTACACTGGGAACACATGCATATATTAAAACATGGGAGTGTTCATACATTATTATGGTTGTCATTACTGTTACCTTTAGGCTCACACCAGATAAACAGCTTAAACTAGCTTGTTGTATTTTTAGATGTTTACTTCCAAATATAGTGTTTAGCTCCTATAAATTGAGCCGTATTAGTGTTAATGCAGTATATTACTTTGACATAACTGCCAGCTGTGGTGCACTTACAGCCATTTTACCAGCATTTTGTTCACGTCTTTAGTTCTTTTCACCAAGCAGGTGATATCAGTGTCTGTCAGAAATTCCCAACATCTTCCACTCAGAAGTCAGAGTCTAATGTCGAATGAGAGATACTGGGTTTCCCGCTCAGGTGCTCATATTTTAAACATTATGACATGAATGCAGCATCTTGACTAGACAGGAGAGGAGAGTTCATGAGTGAGTTGAATGGTCATGACATCTGTAGTAACAGCAGGACAAGGAGGACGGAACGCTGCAGACGTTCCTAGGCAGCAGAGATTACAACTAAAGTTTAAAAACTGTTGCCATGTTTTATGGATATGGACAAAACCAAGTACTGTAAATTATGTTTTATTTTGTTAAAATCAGCAAGGTTTCTATAACCCTCAGGAGCATGCTTGAAAGAAATGCTGAATGAGAAGCCTGGATGCGATGTCAGGATTTCAGCCATGAAAAAAACAAAAAAGAAAAAAGAAGCAGCTTTATCATTATGATGACACATGCAGCATTTAGAAAAACACTGCAAATACAGAAACACTGAAGGAGAGACGGAAATTAGTTACATAACATTTTGGTTCACGTAATGTAAATGAGATGAGATTGTTTTTTTGTTTTTAACATTCTGATCTCCATTTATTTATTGCAGGTGCCTGCTGCTAACCCAGTGTTAGCCATGTTATAGATTACCAGCTAGCAAATTTAAATAATAGTACATTAAATATAAATCATGGACTCATAAAGTTAAACTACTGTAGGAACACTTACACTGTCAGCTCATATAAGTGAATTAAACTGATCCTTTCCGTTGTGTTTTATTTTCTTACTATGCAGGGCTTTTTTCAAAATGTATCAAGATCTTCTCTTCATTTGCTTGTGTTGTGTCTATTTGTCTGCATTTCCTTTAGTTACAGCACGTGGTTTGCACTTTACAACAATGGAGAGAGTTTATCCTCATCTGACTGAAAATCAATTCTGGGTCAATGGAGGATAAAAACACTTCATGTCAGCTCTTTCTGACCATCACTGATGATGCATGTGCTCTTACCCTAGTAGAGACTCATCTCCGAGCACCGCCGCCCCATCCACCATACACTGTGCTAGTGTTGTGAGAGGAAGCTTTTTCTAATCAGAAACACACAAGGAATGGATGAATCAGCGACTACAGTCTGCTCAGTGTGCCACTCACTGACAACAGCTGTAATTAATCAAACAAACTGTGACACAGACTTACTGTAAATACAAGCACACAAAGATGCACAATCTGTACACACAATCCTGATACACCTGAAGAAAACAATCTGTATTGGTCAGATATCAGTTTGTTTCGTGTTCACTGTGATCAATGAGATACAGTGAGATGAGTTCAGAGCCTGGTTTTATCATCTTTTTTCATTCATCTAAATTTTGCTGACTGTTCTCACTTTTCCCAGAACAAAAAAACAAGATACAAAATAGAACATGAAGCACAATGACAGGTTTTGGCAGGGATACTGTATATGTCCATACTGCTGCAGCTCCAGCTTCTACCCAGATTCTTTTTTGAATTACTAAAAAAAAAATAATTTCTTGAGCAGCCCTATGTTGACATTAAATCAGATCAGAGTATCTACATTTGGCCAATTAACCATGGAAATACAGAAAGAAACAACACCACACAGCAAACATCCTTGGCCATGTGCTGAGTCTTACCGACGGTGACCTGACAGCCTTCTTGTCCACATCTACACCCTGCTGGCCCTGCAGACAGGCGGTCAACTTCTTGTGTGTGCTGTGGGAAACCTGCTTGACCAGCTCCAGACGTTTCTCCACCTGATGCACACAGAATGAAAGAAAAAACAGGGGACAGGCCTCAGTGAGAAGTGGGTAACACACATACTCACGCCTGATGTGCAGATTATGTCAGTTTTGGGACAAGTCCACTGGCAGCTACAGACATTATAGATGTGTGTGCTGTATACAGTACAGGCGTTCAAAGGCTCAGGCTACAATAGAGTCTGATTAAAACTCCGACTCTGCGGCTGTCTGTTGGAGCTGTTTGTCTCTCAAAATACTGGTTCATAAACAAGGTTCTTCTCACCTGATGACACTTATATGAGACCATTACCTGTCTCACTTAAATGCCCTGCACTTCATTACTAAACAATTTCAGTGTAGCTGTTGTTGAAGCCACTGGAGGAGTCATTAATCAGATCAATTACAGTGCTGCACCCTAAGTCAATCAGTAGGGAGGTTCAGCCATTTGCCTCCCAAAGACGTTCAATTTCAGCGCTCATTAACATTGCCTGAAGTCGGCTCAGAAAGCCGATGGAAAAAACATTTTATGCACACATAATAGTTTGCACCAGTAATGACTATTGCTTGCAAGAGGTGGAAAACATAATGCAGAAACAAACACACACACCTAAGATGAAGATTCATTAGTACCTGTAGCAAGTCTTCACTTAATACTTCTGTTTTTTCAGCCCTGGAACAGAAGATGAAAAAAGAGGCTGTTAGGGGGAATGCTAAATTACATAACATGTTATTGTGGGACTTGGGCAATGTGCACACATAGTACTCAATCAATGTAATTACATCAGTGGCTGAACTTCTATGCACATATTAAATAATATACTATAGCAGCTGCAGCCTGGGGCTACTCATACAACAGGATGTTGTTATGTGTTTATGTTTCAACCTGATGGTGAAGTTGGAAAAAATGAATGTGACTCAGGGAAAAAACTGAAATTAAATTAAACAACAAAACATAACATCACTGTGGTGAAAACTATGTACCCTCAGAGACCAGTGATATTTAACTTTTAGGATAAACTAAGGATTCGTGGGTTGTGAAAATTGCTTTTTAGGCTCAATTAAAATATAAAAATGCGCTGGGTTGCAAAGCTGGAGAGTTAATACTACAGCCAGCACTGGCTCACAGTATAAGACAGCAAGGTTTAAATCCATAAAAAACTAAAATAATTTCTTCTTACAGGATAGAAGCATGATGTACAATGATATACTGTACATCTACTGATAATAGAATAACTGCCAGATAATGAAATTGGCTGCTTACATATAATAAAATTTAGCTTGGATCTGAGTGAACATATGAGAAAGCCTGTTAATTAATTTCCAGATAATACAGAAACCAAATTATAGTGAAATAAGACTGAGTCTGGTCTGAGCTAAATGCTAATGCTACTATGATGACATGTCCAACAATGCTAATGTGCTTACCAACATGCCATTACTAGAGCCACACTAAGCTACAAGTACATAGCTTCCGATTGAAGATGTAAACCTAAAACAGGTTGCAAGTATAGTGTGTGTGTCCATGCCATGTAGTGGGTTTTAATAGCTTGTGGGTACTGTTGAACTCTAGTTATTGTTTTTGGTCTTTTTATATCATTTTCTGACAATGTGAAAAAATATAGAATATCATTTGCCTTCATCGACTGACTTAATTATAATAATAATAATAATTATATGAGCTACAATCCAGAATTTAAAACTGTTCTTTTCCTTCAGGCCATTTGGGGAAAAAAGATATTGACAACAAGTTACATTCAGAGTCTGAGATGTTAAAGCAATAAGGATCAATTCAGTCTCTGCCTTCAGCAACACTGGAAACTGGATTGAAAGCTTGACCTACATCAGTGTGGAAATTACAGCATGTAAGGCAACGAGGGTGTCGAGGTTAATAACAGTACATGTGTACTCTGGAAAACAGTGCTGCATGGAGTATATGCCGCCTTTACACAACAATACAACAATGCAGTAATACTATGATGATGCCCCTACTTCCCATTTAAGCTTGTCCACCATACTGTTCGTTTGTATTATTTGAACATTTAGAGTCCTCTCTGAGTCAGATTTGTGCATAGAAGACCTTCATATACATACTATAACATGGCCTTTTGTATCCTGTAGCTTTCCAGTTTTTCCAGTTTTACAATTATCAAAACAGCTGTCCTTAATTTACTGTTAAACAACTAACTGACTAATTGTCACAGTTCTAATCCTCATCTTATGATATCATTCTCTAGTTTAGTCTCTTCTCAAGTTTCCTGCAAACCCAGCAGACAAAAAAACGATGCCACTGTTAAGAACCATTACAGCGGTTTGTTCCAGTACGTTAAATAAATAAGTGTAATGCCATAAATGCAGCCCAGCAGAGAGCAAATGCAAGAACCAACAACGGTAAAAGCAGCTACAGCGGATGTTTCTCTCACACATCAGCATCACTTTCCCTAAAAGCATCTTAGCATTAGGGTTCTGTTTATTGCAATTTATCCTCAAAGAAAATACACGCCACAGAAATCAACCAGGAAAAACAGTGATATTAGAGATAAACAGCACAGTGTACCTACATAGTTATTTCTAGCCAGAGTCAGGCAGGTTTCCACTGTGACAGCGGACAGTAACACCTGCAGTATGTCAGCCTGCATAATGTCCTCTAACCATCCCTGCATTTTTTAATGTATAAAATCTACAGTATTGTTGTCTATCGATTTTCTTGGCTACGTTTAAACTCTCAGTCAACAGCTTTAAAAAAGTAGACTTAATTAACAGGTAAGTAAGAATCACCTGAGACGAACCTCTCTGGCTCTAGAGGAACAAACTGCTAGTTTAACAGGCAGAAGATGGTTTAGAAAAGGTTGCACAGGTTGAAACTGAGAGCGCAGTCACCTGTTGTCCTATTTGTGTGACTGACTGATCACTTGTACATAAAGGTACAGCAGCACAGAGGCAATCCAAAGTGTTTTACACAGGTGAAGGAAAAGTGAACAAAGCAGCTCCAGCAAACAAAAATGTCTTCATTAATGGTAAATAAGTCATACTAATGCTTTATAGGTCACTTTGAGCCATGCACTTCCATTCCTCCAATGGACTGTTTGGAAAAATGCTCCAGAGCATCTGGACCAAAATCCATTTAATGCTTTGTTTTAACGATCTGTAGTTTACTAACAATTCAGAAAACAAAACAACTCTGTAATAATTTCAGTATGACTGACATTATGAGAACTTAGTATAAAGCGCTATCCTAGCATTACATTTACTGTGGTGTTTTTATGTTCAATAATGCTGAGGAACCTGAGAACCGTTAATAATGGTCAAACATTTATCATTCAGATGTTATTAAAATCAAGGTTCAAGGATTTTATTGTCAATTCACATTATATGCGCAGGACATACAGAAAATCGAAATGTATCATGGATCACGTCCACAGTTCAGAAGCAAAACAAAGTCCAGTGGACTCTTTGAAAGAACCTTGACCTCACAGACACACACCAGCAGACACAGAAGACCAACAATGTAGCAATCAACACATCTGGGACTAAACAGCCACAGAGGGAAGAGCAAGATCCTCGAGTCAACGCCACAAACACAGACCCTATCACATGGGGCGGTAAAGCACTGGAAGATGTGAACACCTTGACCTTCAACAGCAACGCCAAGTCAGTCAGGGTGCTGAGACACAGAGAACCACAGTGACTACCACCAACAGATTCCAGAGCTTCCTGAACACCTGCCTGAGAAGGATCCCCCGTACCATCGGCAACGAGCAGCTGTGGCAGTGAACAAATCAAACCTCAAAGGCCGATGAAGGTGGATTGGCCACACCCTCCTGTAAGGCAGCATCAAACATCAGCAGGCAAACCCTCATGTGAAATCCACAAGGCAAGAGGAAAGACAAACACGCAACACCTGGTGCTGAGAACTGGAGGCAAACACCAAAAGTCTGGGTTGCACCTGGGCTCAGCTGGAGAGACAGGCAGAGGACAGAGCTGCTGGGAGGACCCTCATTGGAGGCCTGTGTCCCAGATGGGGCAGCAGGCACATGTAAGCACACCTTATAAACCGTTATAGAAGGCTGCTTTATAATAATGCGCTATCCCAAAGTAACTAAGTAATATACTAAATAAAACTGCACTTTACAAGCCTGGAATAAAAACTGCCTGTAGATTCATGCTATAAACATACAGGTGCAGTGAATCTAATCCACATATTCAGGGGTATAGAGGTATTTTTAAAGAAACAGGCAGGTCAAAATCACTTCGTCACAGAGACAACACATCTCTGTGAGCGTATCCTGACACAAACACACTGAGCTACAGACTGAGTTGGACTTACAGGCTGCTCCGCTCCTATGTGAGGATCTAGTTCTGCTGATCTGCAGCTTTCTCCTCCACATTGCCCCCACTCACCCTAGGGAAACCACCTGTTTTCAGACAGCAGCCGAGTGACAGTAGGAGCGAGGGAATGGGGAAGAGAAAAGAGAAGTGACAGGGGGAGGAGGAAGAGAGTGAGGGAAGAGGAGCCTGAAGAATGTGACCTGACGATCTGGTCCTTTTAGTCTGTCTCTTATCAAGCACCAACCTCTGCTGCATTTTCACATCTAGCAACAGAAAAGCAGATTTGTATGTTTATGACCACACACACACACCCACACTGTCAGAAGAAACCAAAATACAACATAAGACATACAAGACAGTGGTTTGATCCCGGCTTTGTAAACTGTTCCTGTCTCATCTCACAGACGCCCTCACACACCTTTGCTTCTCGAGCTTGGCTGGGTGATTATTGATCTGGCTGAAGTGACACAGCTGGAGCCCAAGGACACAAAGAAAAGCTCTTTACTTTCATTATTCCATGTCCCCAGCTGGAGCCTGCTTTGCTGTGAGCCTCAGCATGCAGTTCTCGTGTTCATTTCTACACAGCTTTAACTAATACAGCGGTTTGAGGATGTTTTTTTTAATTGTAGTTTGATGATAACAGCTGTGGTCTCTCTTGCTTTGTGTCTGTGTATTCAGATTGTGTTGCTTTGTGGCTGTTTTTAATCTCTTTTTAGTCATCTATGGTTTATCTCTGTGCTCATTTTTTTTGTTTTTTGTTGTTTCTTGTCCCTGTGGTCATTTTGTGTATCACTGTGCTCATTTTGCATCTCTTTTCGGCTATTTTTGGTCATTTTTTTAAACTGTCTGTAGTTGTTTTGTATCTCTTTATGGTTATTTTTATTCTCTATGGGCATTTTCCTAATCTTTTTTTGCCCGTTTTGTGTCTTGAGCTCTGTGACATTCAAACAAAAAATATAACACTTCCTATATTTCCTAGAGTCTCTGAACCAGGGGCCCCTCAGGCTAAACTTTTTTGCTGCTTTAGAAACCATTGTGTTTCAGTGCTGTCCTCCACAAAGAAGAGAGCAATAATATTTTCAGAGCCACCTTTCACAGTCTACAGGCATTGAGTGTCTAATAGGCAAAACGTGAATAGCTACAATGCTGCATCTCCACCTGCACATGTAGGTGAATTAGACTGGTGGTGGTTGGGGGTGGGGGGGGGCTTTAATCATGTCTAGATCATTCTGTGACTGTACCCACTGTGTGTGCACCTTCAGTAGAATGAGAGTGTGTCTGTTAGCACAGTCACAGTGGATTATTCTCTGTATACTGACCTAACCTAATTTATTTGTGACACACTGTGTACACAGCCAGGGGCTTTCCTGAGGTTTGAAGAGAAGTAAATCACCGACAGTCCTGCTGCTCTCACCGGATTCATTTCCAGTCCGACAACAAGAAACTGTATGCAAGCAAATGTAACTACAGGATAATGATCTAACACACAGCAACCACCCACCCACCAATCCACCCCCACACACACACACAGCAGGTTAGTAATCAGTCAACGCTCCTGGAAGGTCCAGCGCTGCTCCTTCACGTTCTCAGACAAACAAGTAATCCAAACATGCTCACAATGCAAAGGTCTGTTTCTCATTTCCTTTCTGTGAGCCATTTGTTTAGATTGCATTAAGGTACGCACACACCTCATCTCTTTTCAGCTGCGGTGTGATAAATACTAAGAGTAACACAAACTGCTGTCAGCTGCTGCAGTGAGTTGTTCTCTGTGACTTTTTCCTGACCTCACAGGCTTGTATGTATTATGTGTGCAAATGTAACTGTGTAATATAATAACATGTACATGGGCAGTAAATTATTCAAATAGCTCCTGTTTGAACTGTTGTGTCCTCAATTACCAACAAAAGGCAAAATTCACTAACACGATGACCTCACGTTTCCCTGAGGGACATGGATGGACTGTACTACTACAGCTACAGCATAATTTAACCTGCTGGATATATAAATGTTGTGCTGGCTTCCTGTAAAGAGCAGCTGTACAATGGGTTATGTGTATACAGACGTAGAGAGCATGCATTGACACGTCTTTCAGATTCTCTATGGGTCAGCCCTGTGATACACTGGAGACATGTCCAGGGTGTACCCCGCCTCTAGCCCACTGATAGCTGGGACTGGCTCCACAACCCTTTATAGGATAAGCAGTACATGTGGAATTTGAATCTGTTTCCGTCTAAAGTAGCTGTTGCTCCATCATTTTTTCTACCTAACACCACCACTGGTTGTGAGGACCTTAGTCTTACTAGTAAGGAGGATGATGGAGAGTAGGAGGTACAAAAACCTACTTAGTTTATCTTGATTGTAATTCTGTTGTAGTTATAAATTGTATTTGACCTCCTGATGTATGTTTTAAACCATAAATATCAGCATCTAAATGCTTTAATATACATTTTTCTGCTGCACATTTTTGAGAACATTTCCTCGTGTTTGGCGTTGTATCTGTGTATCCGCGTGTGTGCAGAGAGGAGAAGGTCAGCTGTTAATGTGCTGACATTTCCACTCGAGGGATTTGCTCCTCATAACGCAGCGTGGCCAAAGGACCACAGCTGAGGAAGGGAGAGGCTGAAAAACACGTTAAATTCAAAAGGGACAAAAAGTAAGGAACTACAAGGTGGACATGTTCTGTATGTTCACTTTTGCCTCAGAAAAGAAAAGGCAGTCAAGTCTAGCTCCTCCATCCTTCTTGTCATCCAGCGCTGTCTCCGCTCTCACTCCGACTTGCCCCGTTCTCCCTTCTCTGCAGGTATTTTGCTAATTGTTTGACACATCAAGGGTGTTACAGCTTCTGAATCAAAGCCTCAGGAGCACAGTCTGTACTTCACTGCAGCAGCAGCAGCAGCTTCTGTCGTCACAGCCGGGATTCCCACTGGCACAGAGGAAGGAGAGAGGGGAGGCGAGGCAATGGCTCTGCCTTGATGAAGTTGATTTATTTTCACTCTTTGTTGACACTATCAGAAGGATCGAATATTCTACTTTATCTTTATTGTTGAGGTGGTGGTTAAACAAATGTTTGTATTTTGCCGCCATCATATATGTAACTAGTGTGCACAAATGGCTTGTAGGTTAAGAGGATAAATAACAAGCAGATTAAAAAGTATGAAAGTAAAAAAAAGTATTTGAAGGTTTGTGCATCTTAGGCCTTTGAGAAGAACAATAATAATGACAGTCTTTTATTATATGCATATTTGTTCTCTTAAACTAGACAGTTTTGGTGAATGTCATCCAGCAGGTCACATTCTACTTTAATGAATATATATATAATATATTTTTATTTCCTCTTTTATAATACAGAGCTCACAAAGAATCGACTGCGACTGCACCTGAATTTGCACAGACAGAAAAACAAAGGCATTTTTTTTCTATAATATTATGGGAAGGTAGCTCTTGCGTGTCTGACTGGAACCCAACCTTAGAGCTAGTATCACTACATTTACAACCATTAAGTGTAGCATTTGCCTCTCAGTGGTAGCACCAAATAAAACAAAGCAAGCACTGTGGCGGACACCCGGGCTTTATATTTAATCACATTTACTGCAGCTGTGCTGCTATTCAGAGTAAGACGTAAAACATCAGTAAAGATCAGAGCTCATGAATTACTTATGGCTTTGAAATAAAAATGAAATAATGGTGCAAGGGTCTGGGGTCAACAGAAATGCACGGTTGAGCAGATACATTTTAGGAGGAAGATAAGGGGGTATCAAGTCAAACAAATACAATTATTATATTCATCCATCCATCCATTATCTATACCGCTTATCCTGAACAGGAACGCGGGGGCAAGAGGTGGGGTCCATCCTAGACAGGTCGCCAGTCTGTAACTGGAATTATTCAATTCACTGATTTATAAAAGGCTGATTACAACCTTATCGGAAAGATCTGATGTGTCTGGCAGCAGGAGCTGACTGGACCTGGCTTAGTGTTATTAGCTTTGCAGCACATAGTCTACTGTTGTACAACAAAGGGTCAGAGGTCAAACACAGCCCATCTCTATTAAGCATTTATACTGCAATAAGATGCTGTTTCTTTCCTTTATTATAGCAACAACTTTACTATACAAATCGTCCTGCATTATATTAAAATTTACTGAAGCTGACCTAGACCATGAAGTACTATTAGGTGGATAATGTTACACTGGGCTTTAACCGCATGACACAATCAGGGAGAGCAAATAAAATACAGCCGAACATAAAAAACTGTAGCATAAACACACTAGCAAGACTTCTCACATTTTTCCAGCTGATTTCTCTGATCAGTGCAGAGGATCCTTTTTTACACCGCTGCTTCAAACCTGTGTCAATGCATCACGGCAGCAGTAACTACAAACATTGTTCCTGTGTTCTCCTGCCACCTTTAGGCAGCTTAACACTCGATGTGTCTTCTTTGCTGAATGACAGTCACCCAAGAATTCCAGCAGCTTAACCATAGCTGCTGCTGTTTTATTAAAAAAAAACAATCCATGGGGTGACAGATGAATTTTATCAGGGATGTGAAAACTCAGTGGTGCACAGCGGCAAAGATCAGGGATCACTGTCACAGTCAGGAGCTGTGGTGTATATGATACCAGTCGTCCCAGTATCTCATCACATCAGATTTTGGATGTTATCATATATATGATTTTATTGGATTATTAATCTGATTATTATTGTTGCAGCTCATCAAGATGGAGTCATATGTACTGGGCAGTATCACATCTTATTAGTTAATATGTTTTATATGTAAAATTGAATTGAACTGAATTAAAATGTGCAAAGTACAAGTCATAGCTGTGGAAATGCAGTGAAGTAAACTGCACTTTTTCCTTCTGAGATGTAGTGGAGTATTATCCAACTTGCAGCTCTGCAGAGCATTTTAGCACCTTTCAGCTCATTATTTTGGTTTTACAGCCTCAAACTTCACAGTTTTAGTTCATAGTGTTGT
Organism: Monopterus albus; assembly: GCF_001952655.1. Taxonomy (NCBI): domain Eukaryota; kingdom Metazoa; phylum Chordata; class Actinopteri; order Synbranchiformes; family Synbranchidae; genus Monopterus; species Monopterus albus. Next base: position 717,328 of record NW_018127947.1, on the reverse strand, counting down.
TTTCACTTGCAGCAGCACCCTACGCTATCAGTACCAAACAGCAGGCAGGCTCAGCTAGAGACACGCTGGGGAACAATGTGGAACATGTAGAATGTAGATTAGATGTGTTCAGGAGGCAGTGGACACCAAACCAGAGCCAAAAGAACAGTGAATATTACCAGGTGGCCAGAAACATATTCATCACATCAAGCTTATGAGGTGGCAACAAGCCAGCATTTTGTTTCCTTGTTCTGTTTCACCTAAGTGGCTAAAAAGTCACAGCAAAGCAACAAGAAAGGCAGCAAAGAAGGAGGTTATGAACATGGGTGTACACTGCTGACAGGTTTCCAAATATCAGACACCCCATGTTTTTTGAGAGAAATATTACACCGTTTCCTGGAAACAGCAAAGATTCAGCAAAATCAAAAACTACAAACTGTCTGGGCTTCTGAGATATCACAGCTTTTATCAGACTATTCAATTCTACCATCTCTGAGCTGTTTCCTCTCTGCACACCTGTCTGCTGCTCCAGGAGCTCCAATCAATAGAGCAGCAATCATTTCTGCTTGGCTGCATGTGGACAAGCAGCAGCAGATGACAGATCTGAGAAAGCCATTCTTTTTGTCTACTGTAATACATTTATTATATGTCTGCAGGCTGGCGTTAAAGTCGAAGTGAACAAAGCAGAGATGTACAGTGCACAACAAAGCTGACTACCATGTGCAATGTCACCTCATACTGAATGATTAAAGACCATCATCTTACAATAATTATATTATTTTTAAGTGTAGAGTTTATGATCTTAGGTAAACTTAAAACCAAACAGATTACCTGTGACACTGCAACTAAAACGACCGTACCTCTGAATTCTAATTAAAGTTAACATCACAGCTTTCTCAGTTCCAGCCTGGGTTGTGTTTAATGCAACATGGTGAGGAGCTGAGAACTAAGAAACCAGATCAGATCAGCAGCTACCGAACATCAACAGACACACAGCTGCAGCAGTGGTTACGAGGTAAAAGTAGAGTCTCGCTATCAAAAACAGAAGGAGCAGAGGTCATCCTCGAAAAATGACACCACACGCTATTCACTATTTACACAACCTTGCACAAAAAACAGACAGTGAGTGCTTCTGAAGTGGCACAAGGATTCTATGGAAGCTGGTTTTCAGTGACAGACCAGACGGTGTGAAGGACACTGCATGAAGTCGACCTCTGGATGATCTGGCCAAGTATGTCCTCTCACTTGAATCCAAAAGAAGAAGAGGCAGAGCAACCAAAGCCATCCAGCAAAGAGCTGTGTGAAAGAGCGAACCTCTCTCCACAGACTGGAATCATCCAGGAGGACCAAATCTGTCATCAGAAATACTAGTGAACATGAATATAAAAAAATAAAAGAACAGACTCTCATTGATGAAGACAGTGTGTACTGTACCCTGTAAGCCAGCGGGACATAATAACATGCAATATGTAAGCTTAGATCTGAAAAGTTCTTATATACTGAACATTTAACTAAGTCCATGTTAAGCAGGGGAAGAATGAGGAAAAACTGGTTCAAGGACATGAGTCCTCCAATAAAAATGTTCTGGGTGAAGTCAGATTACCCAGCATGCTTTTTTTCTACAGCTAACCACTAACTGGTGGTGGTGGTAGTGGGGTTGCTATGGCAGCAGGTGCAGCAGCAACAGAGGGGATGGATGCATCAAACCTCAGAGTGGAGAAGGCGTGTGGAGATAAATGAAGCACCAGAGTAAAGTGGAGTCATTCCTCTGACAGGAGTCTGAGGTGCAGCGCTGGTGGCCGAGCTTTCATTTGTCACAACACACACACACACACACACACACACACACACACACACACACACACACACACTTGTGATAATATCTTCCTTTGGCTTCAAGGTCATTTGCTCCAATCGAAAACCACAGGAGTCGGGGTGGAATAAGAAATTATCAGGTGATTCCAGAGGTGGACTGTAACTACTATGAATACATGTATCCAATTTACTGCACAAATGTGAGGTACTTGCATAACATCCACTATGTTTTATAGGGACATCCTGTAAATTAACTTCACATCAACCTGCCCAGTGTTTGTTTGTTCATTGTATCTTGTTGCTTTTCTTCTCTCTCTCCTCTATTCATTCACCCCAACCGGTCGAGGCAGAAGGCCGCCCACCAAGAGCCGGAGTCTGTCGGAGGTTTCTCCCATTAAAGGGAGTTTTTCCACTAAGTGCTGCTCAGGGAGGATTTGTTGGGATTTTCTCAGATGACTTTTGTTGTGATTTGGCACTGTACAAATGAAATAGAGTTGAATTGAATTATATGTATTTGTAGAAGTAAAGCTCCTGGGTGCTTTACTAATTAAGATATGCTTTATTTGATGGGTGCCACACAAATACAAGACATTTGAAATCATTACCTTAGACTTGGACAAACTGGGTTGAATTTTTTTCACTACTTTCTGACATTTTACAGGCTAAATGAAAAGACAATAAGCAGAATAATAGATAATAAAAAGCTGCAGCCCTACTGCAAACACTTGTAAAGCTTTTTTCAACATAGCTCCAACCTAATTCTTAAACATTTAAATGTGAAAAATCAGTTTTCAAGCCTTGCACTATTTTAACAGGCTGCCTTGATTCAGATGCCACTGCAGAGCACATGTTACAAAGTAAACAGCTGCAACACAGCAGAAGATAACCAACCTGGTCCTAAAGCTGCTCAAAACAGCACATCCCATCAAAAGGCTGCTCACGGACAAAAGTTTCAAGCATTCAGGTCCTGCTCTCCAGAGAGGCTGCCATTTTTCTCAAGGAGCATTAAATTCCCTGGCTTTTCTAAACCGAACACAATGAAATGGCCTGACTCATTCCAGATTCACCCGGAGTACCTCGGCCCAGTTGGCCCTCACAACTGACAAGGCAGCAAAACAGAGTGAAGCCTAGACAAATAAAATCAACCCAGGAGGTCCTGCACTTTTTAAAGCCCCCAAAGATTCACATTTCATGTGCTGGGACTAAAAGATGCCTGAAAATAGCACAGAAGACTTCATAGCAGTGGAAATGACTGGAATATTTGAAACAAGAAAAAAGACAAGTATCCAGTTTTAGAGCTAAAAGAGGAGGAAACCTTTACAATCACAACCGTAGGTCTCCAAAACAAACAACTCAATCATCACACTAGCATGTGAAAAATCAAAGTGTGTGGGATTTGCTTGATTTTTCATGAGGCACATAGGTAATAACTCTGTTTGAAGAGAGTGCATGTTTATTGACAGACACCTTTGTTATAATATTCTAAATGCTTGTTACTACTAGAGGCAAAGTTCTTTAATGTCCTATTTTTGTCTGATGTCCAGGTCTGTCTATTTTTGGGAGAATTCCGTCTGTAATTTAAAAAACAGAGGGATAGTTATTTGTTCCTAAAATGTGCAGAAGCTTCTTTTTTTTTTGTTTAGCAGTCTTCATGCAATTGAACTGCCGAGCCCTCTACCTCCTGAGCCATAGCTGTCCACAGAGTTAGCTGTGAGTGAACCCCGAAGACACTATTTACAACAATTTAAAAAGTGGGAAAACAGAAGTAGGATTTTGTCTCATTCAAGAAGCTGGAATAAGCATTTTTTAAAATGTTTTTGCTTGAAAATGACTCAAACTGATGCTGAACCAATTATCAGAATGGTTGTCAATTACTTTTCTGTCACTCTAATTGACGACTTGAATGACTGCTTCAGCTCTGCATGGTAGCATCCTGCAGCCCCCTAGTTCAACTGAAGCACACACACGCAGCTGCAGCAAACCAGAGTTGCCGCCCCATCTGAACTCTCCCACACTCAGCCGGAGAGCTAACACACACACACACACACACAGATGAGCCTACCTCCTGTCAACATGCGAGCCAACCCTGTGGCTTTATTGTCATGTCTTTACACAGCTGGCCTGAACAAGACTGATGGAGCTTCTCCACACAAAAAACACTGAAACATGTTGCCATGGGCAAGGCAGAGGACAACAACCCCAGCTTCAGTGACTGGACAAGTGTGTAGCAATGCTTTCTTTTTCTCACAGATACAAACCCCATTCACTGCTAAGAGGACAGCAGATTCTGTGTTCTGTTCTCTTGTATTCCCACTTTCATCATTTACCTGCAGAATATTAAAATAAATATGAGGTTTTAAACTTTTTTGTTTAAGCTGTGAAGTTTCTATACCTGAACACCTGAAAATGCTAACGTTGCCCTAGCATGTTGGCATGCTAACATTTACTAATTAGTATCCTATGGAACACATAACTGGAGCAAATGAAAACCAAAGTATTGGAAAAATTGCAAACAGACCTGAAAATGACATAAGATCAGAGTATCACCAAAGCGACAATGCTTCATACTGAGGGGAACATGGATGTTTTTACCATGTTTCAGCTCAATCCATCTAGTAGTTGTTGAGATATTCCACTCAAAAAGGATGCTTTATTTTTCTGTAACCGGTGACCACTGATATAGAAGCTGTGGTAGCAGCATGGGAACGGTTAGCTTGTGGTACTTCTCATCTCTGTTCTCAGTGCAACCTGCAAAGCTCTGGTTGGCTTGATTGTTTTTCTAACAGGGGGAAACAGCCATCAATGAGCATAACACCAGACCAAACTGAATCACTAAAATTCTTACGTTTTCATTATGAAAGCCCTCGGGAGTCCCTATTGCTTTGGAGTACCACACAACATACATTCAGGGATCAGGTGAACTGAGCAGGTGAAACCCTGCCAGGCAATTAAATGCTGCTGTTAAATGCTAAACACGTCGACACATTGTACAGGTGCTTTCCCACAGAAAACTGAACATCTGGCAAAGTGGTTGTTCTTCATTTAGCTACAGCCACATATGTGTTTATCCAGCCCTCTCCCCTCAACACCACCACCTCCACCCAGCCCTCTCTCCTCAGCAGGATATGGGTCACAGCCAGCGATGGGGTGTACGAGGATCTCGCATACCCTGGTGCGCAGACGCTGTTTTTCCTGTGTTATTTCCCTTCTGCCTCCTCTGTAAACCTCTGCTGCTTCTATCTAGGCCCCTCGTCGCTCACTGTCAGCCATCGTTCGGTCAGTGTGTAGCTGAGGAAACACAGCGTTTGGGAGCCAGGCTGAGGACAGATCATTGGACTCGTCTCTGCAGGAGTGTTGGTGCGCAGAGGCTCGTCTCCTGCCAAGTTCTCATCATACTCAAAAGTTACAAAGAATGAGTAATAGCTGTGAGAAGAGAACTGAGAAGGAGAAGCGCCCAGGAAGCAGTACTACAGTTAGAAAATGCACCAAGGGTGAGAAATTCCGTGCATATAAAAGCACCTGTATATTTATGTTGGCACTGGGGGAGCTGTGAAATGAAATAGATGACAGGACACAACAATATGGTGCAGGGCCGTGGAGTTGTCAAACTCACACCTGGTTTGCAGTGTTTTTTTGATCATTCCACAAGGCTAACAATAACGGTGACTTGTGAGAGCGCACGGCTGACAGGGGAGTTTTCTAAGCTTCCTCCTCTCTTATCTTTAGACTTTCTATCACTGCCGTTTCAGACTGCTGACCTCATTTCATCAGTGCTTCGCTGCTCACATCACAACCTCAGCCTTTGTCCAGGAGTGCCATTTTATAAGAAAATTGACTTATGAAGGTTCAGTCAGACAGCTAACCTGATCAGGACCATCATGTATCACAGTCTTGGGCCCATTTCACCAGATTTGCAACATGCAAGCTGTGATTTACAACATGGGATTGTTTCCATACCTGATCTTTTTCCCCCACCTTAAATGTCAATAAGAATACTGTCTGATGAGTTTCAGTTTCAGACAACCTGAGCTGCTGAGATACGTTGATCTGGATCAGGGCACGCACAAATAATCAAACAGTCACAGTCAGGACTATGATACAACATTGATTAAACAAACACAAATCTACTGTGACTTAAACAGACAGTTTGTGAGACTCCCACAACAGGAGAAGACAGCAGGCCTGCAGCCAGGCACTATGACAACACCTAAGTCACATCTCACTGTCAGATCCAATTAATTAGTCCAACAGCTGTTTCCAGCTCAGACACCGGGTCAGACTCCAGTGAAGAGCAATGAAGTACAGACAGATCTTTGATGAGGCTGTAATGAAAATCTGTGACATCAGAGGAAGTGAAGAGACTTTAATGAGCCACTAATTCAGTGGGAGAGAAGTCAGGGTTTCCTTTAAGTCACATTCTTCTAATGTCTCCCTCAAAAAGTTACAGTATATTTGGTTACACCCTCACTAAAACCTAACTTACACCACACTGATGAGATTTATTCTGATTTCTTAATGATGTAATGTTTCAGCTATGTTGTTGGCATCATTTATCAATGAAACAACATTAAACAAGAAAATATATTTTGTCTTATCAAAATAATAAAAGCCAGTGAGCAAAAGTGAACAGACCCTACTGAAAGTTATGAATTAAACTCTAATAAATGCTTTGGTGCTGGTTAAAGGCAAGTGATCTGCAGATGAAGTTGAACCATCACAATCACACAGGTCTAAGGCAATTAAAAGTGGTAAATGTGTCTCAGACTTAATGGTGACTACAAGGGAGACCAGAGGAAGAAATTTAAAGAAGTCCTATCTATGTTAATGTAGAAAATAAGGTTAACTGATCAATAATAAAAACTATATATATATAGAACAACACTGTCTAAAATATGATTGTATGCTGGAGCTGACCAGAAACAACCAAACCACAAGAAACTGCCTCAGATCAACAATCTAGAAATGAGTGTCCACATACTTCTGGTAATATAATGGGGAAAAAAGGCTAGTTTTTAATACAGACGTAAAATAATGTAAACACTGGCACTACTACATCTCTCACGCTGTGCCAACTGCATGGAAGAAACGTTTAATTTAAAAAAAACAAAATTAAATTTCTGTTACTGTGCAAGAGATAAAAAAAATTAAAAATTAAGAAATTAACTGTAATGGGTACAAATCAACACAATTTAGAATAATTTACAAAAATATGAAACTTGAACTAGATTATATTTACTCCCTTATCGACATGACGGTGGGCCTGGTTACAAGCAAAAATAAATCTAACTTTATCACAGACATGCATCAGAAGATAAGAACAGGCTGCTAGACACACCCGGCGCCTCCCATCTGACGGTGCAGACGTGTGCATAAAACATGTTTTGCATGCAGCCTCTGATGTGTCCTCCTGAGCATCTGGCTAATGGGCATCTGGGGAAATCTGCCGCTTTCGCCCAGCGCTGAGTCTCTGTCAGCGGCTGTGCCAGCACTAAACCATACTCTGTTCCAGCTGCACACACAGATGCATGCCTAAAGTATATCAGGTTCAGGGACACACACACACATCCACACCTATGTGTGCAGTCACACACATGCTGCTGGGATCTCTAGATTTACCATGGTTCCTCAGTGGACTGGAGTGTGGAAGGTTCACCTGACTGTTATGGGTGAATAATGAAGGCTCATCAGTATGTGCATGTTATGACTTTAACAGTGCTATGGGGGTTTAAAGAGGCCTGATTTAAGTCAGGATCTCCACTATACTTTTGTCTCAAAAGCCCATCTGTGATATTATTTATGATCAGGAAATAGACAAGAGGCACACTGCATGTCTTAGATTCTCTCTGCGTGTTGTTTGCTACCAATCATCTGCACTGAAAGATGAAAAAACTGACTGCACGCCGCTGAATAACATCAACACTTGCCTTCCCGTTTCATTTGTTTAGCTGTGATCTCTGCTGTTCTACAGAAACACGCCTCTGCCTCCCTGTCCTGCTGCGGTTAGTATGACTTGCTAAAGCTGAAATATTAAGTATACAGAAACTGCACAGTACAAATGTGCAATATTGCAATTGTGAATGAGGTTTTCTTCCTACACCTGGAACACCTCTCCACCACACAGAGGCTCTGGGTTTATGCCCTGTAAACTTTTGCACGTGGTACATGAGTGTTAGGAAAAAACACCCTGACATTAAATAGAAATGTATGTATGTCTCCACAAAAAGTATGTGCCTTCATCTCCACCTCATTAGCTAATGACCACAAGTTTCACCTGGTCTCACCTTTATAAAAAAGGTGTGACTAAAACATGTTGTGCTCTCAGCCTGTGGAAGGAGGACTGTGTTTTTTTCAATTCTCACACAGCACCTTTTTCTTACTCTAGAACACACAGCATGACAGTGGAAGGAGGACTGTGTTTTTTTCATCTCTCACACAGCACCGTTTTTCTTACTCTAGAACACACAGCATGGGTCTTTTCATTTGTTCCACTTTGCTCCTTCTCTCTCTGCGTTTGACTGATATAAACACTTGCTCATTTTCTGTCATTGTAAGGAACCCCACAACGCCTGATGGGAAAAAGCGGAAGAAATTTCTCTGGTAGATGACACAACTTGCCTCGGGCTTCTCTGAGTTCCTCTGGGTTTCCTTGGACCTATTACTGTGAGTGGCACACAGCTCTAATAAAGCAGAGCCATTAAAACCAGAGAGATATTTATGGCGACAACTGCAAGGCCTTGCTTCCTCGTTGCGACCCACATACTGTATTCTGTAACGGTGATATATTCATAGCTCTTATCAGCTTATGGTGTTTTTGACAACGTGGAATATGTTAAGAGACAGAAAACAATGTTTCTCTGGATTATGCTCTCTCTTCTCCAGACTCTCAGTTTTCAGCATGATGGAGTCAAACATGCAGGTTTTACACTGATACACATCAACCATAGAAGGTTGCTAATGCAGGAGAAAGGAGAAATAAAGGGACAAAGGACAGACGAAGGCAAAGAGGGTGAGAAAAAGGTGAGAAAAATTCAGACTATCTGCCTCTGAAACAAATGTAATCCTCTGTCGCTGCGCTTCATCTGCTGTGCTGTGCATTCAGTGTTTTCTAAATGTCATCTGTGATTTCATCAAGGCCTCATAAGGCTCTCCAACCAGGCACCAGATGTCTTCAGAGGAGAAGCCCTCAGGCAGCACACAGCACCCTCTGGCCCCTCATCTGTCTACAAACACACATAGATTATTCAACACTGGAACGACATGAGACACAGGCAGAGGTGAGACTACATAAGAGCTGCTACTGTTCTGCAATTCAGCTCTCAGTTCCGATGGGAAGAGGCAGTGAAAAATGATCTGCAGTACAGTCCTGGGAGGAAGACTGAAGACTAACACACCATAGCAAGTCTGCAGGTCTCACGCACTGGGAAGATCACCTAATGTCCTAATACCATCTGTTAGGGGCCTTTCACTGTATTGTCAGTTGCATGTATCTATTTGCAATACAGTGAAAGACATGTTGGTAACATCTGCAGGTAATACTCTTGTTTACCTACACACTGTGAATGCCAGTTTAACAGCTTCCATCACTTGTGAGTGTGAGAAATGATGTAGCTGTAATCTATCTTTAAAGCAGGAGAGAAAGCGGAGGTGAATGTGCAGTGACCTTCCTTATCTAGCATCACGGCACTAATTATTATTTAGCGATACTTAAATGGCATTTTCCATTCTGTGTGTTCATCACTGTCTGCTGCAGCTTGGCGCACGCTGCAGAAATGTTCCACTGTGACGAGCTGAGACAGAGGGGGAAGCCTGGTGTGTGAGTCATCACCTGCAGTGTTCAGCGGCAGGCTGCGCCGACACCGAGACCGGGGCCCAAAGAATTAAAGGTGCAGTCCAGGAATTATTTTAGGTTCACTTACATGAATATTTATATTGCTACAGATTTAAACCACCAATAAAAGGATGTGAATGCTATTTCCTACATTTTACACATGAGAAATGTTATATTAATTTCAGTATTAATACACTAATTCCACTTAAAATAACACACAAACTTAATGATAGATGAGCACTATTTTATCTAATATTTAATATTCTATTATGGCCTCTATTTGTACAACCTCGACTTGCACATTCATTTACAGTTTCCATTTTATCATTACAGTGGATACTTTATCATGTCTCCTCTGCTTGTCGTTAGTGAACCATGTCCTATTATCTGCATGTTATTAGTTGTTATTGCCCATTTATTGCCTTAGCTGCTTCATTTCTTTGATTTGCACTGGTAATTCTAGATGCTTAGATTTCCATTGATGTTAACTGTAGCAGGACAGCACACAGAACAGCAAAGGTTCCTGTTTCTGTAATGACATAACATCAAATATGAAGCGACCGACTAATACATCTTTTAAAATTCAACTGATAAAACAAAGATCTCATAAAATAAATATTTTACAACTTCTGTTTCATAATTTTCACATTTTATTTATCTGCCCTTGTTTGAGTTTTTTGTTTTTCTCCTGCTCTGCACAGAGTCATTTAGCTTTATGATTTTGGTGTCTTAATCGTGCAACCAAACAAACAGCTGTATTGCATTTTACTTGATTAATTACTCAACTTTAAATGATCTAATTTAGAATTTCTCAGGGGTTCATCTCAGAGTGTGTGCAGCTTGTGAGACAGGCAGGTTGAGGCGATGTGAGAAAAGCAGGAAACTAAAAACAGAGAAACCCACTTAGCCAGTCAACAAACTGGGTCAGAGCTTTGTTAAGTATGCCAGGGAGCTGCCTGGACCCTTCACACATGGATATTTTTGAACAAGACGCCACAGAACATGAGTAAACCTTATAAAAAGAACTGAACTGATTAGCAATTTATACTATTTCCTACAGCTTGGTGCATAAATCTGACAATGTCAATAAACATATAGCTACATGTGCTACAACATACAAGAGAAATACACAGGTAAACTATTACAAAACAGAATAGTGCAGCTCTGGTTAGGTTGACTGGTGACTCTAAATTGCCTGTAGGAGTGAGTGTGTGTGTGATTGTCTGTCTCTAAGTGTTGGCCCTGTGATAGACTGGCGACCTGTCCAGGGTGGACCCCGCCTCTTGCCCAAAGTCAGCTGGGATTGGCTCCAGCCCCCGTGACCCTATTCAGGAATAAGCGATATACAGTAAATAATGGATGGATGGATGGTGCATTTCTGACCATCGTACTGATAACAGTCTGATAAACACCCCACTCAGTCACCACATCCACCAGCCTCGGGCTCGTCCCACATCAATAATGACCGAAGGCCTCATTGAAGTAGCCGTCATGTACACAGGAAGACCTTCTACCATGTGATTTCAAAGAGACAGTAAATCAGCTCAACAGCCGCAGTCACAGAAACATGGAGTGACATGAAGCCTCTGTGCACATAAGCCAAAAGCTACACAGGCATCTATGAACCTGGCCTGATCTGAAAGGAAGAGGAGGGTCGACAGGAGGTTTTCACTGTTAATAATGAGGAGTGACTCTCATTACACAGCAGGGGATATGGCTTAGTCATTGTTCAATTCTAACCCCAACCCACATTGTGAAAAGCAAAGATTTACTGTATAGTCATGTCTGGAAAATGTTTAGGTGGTAGTTTAGGTTTACTGCATTTAATGCGTTTACTGAATTTAATTTGTCAAGTCCAAAAAAATCTATTAGATCCATAGAGTGGTGCCTGAGGACAAGGCTCAAACTAAGGCAGTGTTCAGACTGACAATAGCACTGCATGTAATCTATTAGACCTACTGTCTTGGATGTGGCTGGTAGCAGTACAATGTAAAACAGTTTAAGCTGGATCTACTTAAAAACCGAACACCCCTCTTGCCTTAAAAATGTGACTGCTTGAAGTGAGGAATAAATAACTATTGCAAACCAAATCTAATAGATTGTGACAAACTCTTGCAGCTGTGTTCTTCTAGATTTTTACAATGACATGATGCTGATGCACAGGACCCCAGCAACTAAAGCTGAATTTGCCTTTGCTGTAATGCAGAGCAATGACATGTGGCAGTGAGCTGGGTTGGCCATTCAGATATTGTCTGGTGGCTCAGGTTCCATTCATGAAGTGCAGCAACCCAGGTTCAAACTTTAAAAGGAAACCTTTGTTGCATCACTTGTCCTCAGTACTTGTCATCTCTCTACTACCTGTAATAAAACCACAAAAATAACCAAATTCAGTCTTCACAGAATCATCAAAATAGAAGATAAAATGTAGTGAATCCTTCCCAGAGTTGTAAGTAAATCCTGTCTCCTTGTGTTATAAACCTCTAGGAAGTGTTTCTGATATTCGACCAGGATATGTCCTTTAAATCACACATAAACCAAGTCTCTAGATCTGCCTTCTTTCACCTGCACAATATTGCAAAAATCAGGAGCATCCTGTCTCAAAGTGATGCTGAAAAACTGGTCCATGCACTTGTTACTTCCAGGCTGGACTACTGTAACTCTTTACTATCAGGATGTCCCAATAATTCCCTAAAAAGCCTCCAGTTAATCCAAAATGCTGCAGCCAGAGTAATGTTAATGACAAGGCTCCATCGTATCTTAAAGACCTCGTAGAGCCTTATCATCCTAACAGAGCACTTTGCTCTCAGAGTGCAGGTTTACTTGTGGTTCCTAGAGTCCACAGAACCAGAATGGGAGGCAGAGCCTTTAACTATCAAGCTCCTCTCCTATGAAACCAACTCCCAGTCTCAGTTCGGGAGGCGGACACCCTTTCTACCTTTAAGATTGGACTTAAGACGTTCCTTTTTGATAAAGCTTATAGTTCGGGCTGGGTGACCCTGAGCCCTCCCTTTGTTACCCCCCCCCCCCTTCCCCATGATGCTACAAACTCCTCTCCTCTCTATCTATGTATATGCCACCATTACACATCACTAACTGTGTCTCCTCTCTCCCTGTACCTTTCTGCAGGTAGCCCTGGCTCTGGAGCTCTACGTCTCTGATGAGCAGTCCAGTCACCGGCCACATCAACCTGCCCAGTGTCTGATTGTTGTGTCTTGTTGCTTTTCTTCTTCTCTCTTCTCTATTCATTCACCCCAACCGGTCGAGGCAGAAGGCCGCCCACTGAGAGGGTCTGTCAGAGGTTTCTTCTGTCGCCAAAGTGCTGCTCAGGGGTGTTTGTTGGGTTTTCCTGTATAATAATGTAAGGCCTAGACATTACTATATAAAGTGCCATGAGATGATTATAGTTGTGAATTGGCTATACAAATAAAAGTTAACTGAATTGAACTGGTAAGCCTTAAAGCTCACAGATGTGTCAGTCAAAGCCCCCCTCCCCCCCAACTATCTATCAAATGAACACCCCATAATACTAAAGGCTAAAACCTACCGAGACTTAAACTGCTTGTGGGTAAATGTTTATAATTCTGTGTTTCAGGAGAGAAGCTGAAGGTTTTCCTGGTGTCTTCAGTAGAGTCAGAGCCGGCTGAGTATTACGGGAGTTCCCTTTATGAGTCAGCTGCTGAGTCATAAAGTACCTGCCAAACCACTTCTTCTCTGTACTTATGTGGAATTTAAATTACATAACAAACACTAAGCAATTAACATATCGAACTGTCCTTTAATAAACTTTGGTTACCAAACATTAAACAACAATCCATTAATATCATATACTGTATTTTAAAGTGAAACGTACCATTCTGCATAATGAAAACTTTTGCTTTTCTTACTTTATTTTGACTTTTGAACTTTTACTTTAATAAACCCTACTTGTAACAGAGTATTGCTACTTTCACTTAAGTAAAGAATCGAAGTGCTTGTGAGTACTTGTTCCCCTGCTGCTAGAATCCCTCCGTCTGTATGCGAGGTCGCCCTCTTCACCCCGGCCCCTCATCTCACACCGCAGCGGGTGAAGCAGTGACACCTGAGCTCCAGGGATTTGACTTCCCATTAAAGTTTAACAGACATAGATATGAGTACTGGCTACAAAGCTACAGTAGAAGCAGGCAGCACAGCCACATCTTCAGACAGCTGGCTCTCTGATTTCACATGGATCACACAGACCTCTGTACAATGCTGGTATTTCAGGAGGTAAAGAACCCTGTTTACCACATCAGGTTTGGAACTTGCTCCTTCATACTTCTCCCAGATGAGGATTTTACATGTTTTCAAGTCATGAGAAGTTAGATGTAGCTGACTGTTTAGATCACAGATGACATGCGGAGGGGTTTCTCCAGCCACAGTTCCATCCACAGACTAGCTCTTATTGTTGTGCTGAAGGTGAAATACTGCTATAAGAAACACAAACAAATTACACACTTGCAAAGAAAGTTTCAATTTACTGTAGAAATTAGTTTTGCTACCACAAACAATATGAAGTCATCTGTGTAATATTTACAGTGATTACCCTTTCCCCTACAATTACACCGAACTGCTCTCTGATTGAACCCAGAAAATGAAAGTAATGCTTGATGCATCATTTCCCTGGGTCTGAAATGGCTTGTCTCAGTCTCCTGCCACTGAGAGGCTGCACATATCAGGCCAAAGCCTTTCACTTCAGAGAGTAAAAAAATCTCTCTGAAGATGGATACGCTGAGGCAAAGGCAAGTAACAAGAGAGAAACAAATGAGTCTGGCTCATTCTGAGAGCCAGCTATGCAGGATAATGTGTGAACAACAGGGATGGTTTCTCTACTCCATCAACTGAATCGGTAATTTCAGACAGCTTGCTCTGAGCTTCACTGTTAGATGTGAGCAAAGCTGAGGGGCAGGTCTCAGTGTGCTCGAGCACAGACGAGAGTTCAGACAAAATCAGGGGTTAGACACTTCAGACAGATTCGAGACAGGTTGTTGTGGGCTACAACTTGAGCCCTGCGTTTAAGCCTATATTTGTTTAGATATAGGCAAACCTGCACCAGTAAAAGGAGCTAAATTAGCTATGAAAAGTCCTTTTTTGCAATATATCCATGGATGTACAGACTGAATTACTGCGATACTTAAGAAAGCTTAGAAATGAGATGATTCTCAGGGAAGCTCTGGTGTTATATGAAGAATCTTGTTTATATGGTTTATAAGCAGGTTTAATCATGTTTAGTCGTAATGCACATTTACCTAAAAATATGTGCTTCATGTCTTTATGCTCACAATTGACCGAGTTATAACTTGGAGAAGCATGGATGGATTATGAGACAGTATGCTCATGGGCACAGATCCACCTCTCACAGACTTGCAGCCATATAATTTTTAGCCAGTTTGTGTCTTCTGTTGTTTGTAGCTATTTTGCATATGTTTTTAGCTATTTTGCATCAATTTTTTACTTCCTTTTGTCTGTTTTTAGTTGGTTTTATATATATTGTTGTAATCATTATATGGTCTTTATCATTTTCATTGTCTTTTTAGTAATTTTTTGTCTTTTTTAGTGGTTTTATATGTCTTTGTAGCTATTTTGGATCTTTTTTTTATGTTGTGACTTTTTAATAGAAGTTTGTAGTAGTTTTATTGGAATGGTCCCTTTATGGTTATTTGGTATAGGGGCCCCTGGACCCGGTAGGCCTCTTTGGTAATCCATCCATGCAGACAGAGTGTGATTATAAAGCCTGCTATACCTGCTGGCTCGTATCTAGCTTCAAGCAGTTTTTAGACCATCTGCCTGCGCCTGTCCCTTTCACCTTCTGCAGTATTTTTTTACGCACATCTCTGACACCCTCCAACAGTTGGAAAAGCTCTGAGACAGCATCTGCTCAGGCTGCACTTCATCACAGTTTAGAGCTGTTTACTCATGGCCATCTCAGAGCGTCCCTTGTCAACACGAGCACTCCTGTCTGCATCAGGCATGTTGACATGACGTGTTTTCTCTGGGACCCCGCTTAGCAGCTCGGCTACACTCAGCCTGACAGGTCTGACAGAGACATCGATGTGCCTGCATCACATACGGTCACTTGAGTGGAATTCATATTTCCCAATTAGTGTCCATTACATCAGTGTAAACATACAGTACTGTAGGAGCTCTGGGAGTGTTATTCCCTGCCTCATGTCGTCACTTCCTGTCCCATGCAGACACTTCCCGCATGTCGACGAAGCACTCAGGTTTCAGCTGAGGGCGTTTAATGGTCCGCAGAGGCTGCAGGCTGTTTTGCAGTGAGGTGGGATCCTGCTGCAGCTGTGCTAATGTTTCCAGGACAGCTCAGCAGTGGTGGGTGTTGGACACACAGGAAAGGTGGAGTGTGGCTGTAGCTGGGCGGGTAATGTGGACACAACAAAACTGAGGGACCCTGGTTGCCATGGTAATGCGGGTGTGACACAGAATGCAATGTGGCCCCATATATGTTGTTTTCTATTCTACCACACTAACTATGTGGCCAAATGTATGAGGACACTCTCAGGCTGGAATTGTTTTTCATGGTTTGGGCCCCAAGTTTCAAATTATGAGCTTCCAGCTTTGTGACAACAGTTTGTGTTTGTGCCTTTCCTGTTTTAACACAACAGCAAGTTTCCTTGAACCTTCCTGGAAGTTCCTGACTGGCCTGAACAGAGACCTGACATCAACTGAATCCAACACCTTTGGGATGAATGAGAGAAAATCCCTGCAGCCAGGTTCAACGGCTGGTGGAAAGATTCAAACCAGGAAAGCAGCAGATGCCCATGGTTTTGGAATCTTAAATATGCACAAACCCATTTCCTGCTCCTCAGTGGCTCAGCAACAACCTGAAGCAGCATCTCCATAATCACACTCGACTGACTTCAGTCAAACCGTCCCTTAGTGACTCCTACAGCTTCACCCCAAAATCCTGATGTCACAGAAGAACATTGACAGAGAGGGCCAGAGAACATGTTAGTGATGCTTCTTATTCCTCTTTTAACTCCAAATCTACTGCTGATCTCAGTACATGATTCTGTTCTATGAGTTTAAGGTGAATATATAATCACATACCTGGGCCACTGTGTCAGATGAAGCTATTTTTGTAAAAAGAGCCACTACATCATCTCCTCTTTCTATACTAACTACCCTCAAAGCAGAGCTGTCAAAGCATCACTTCAGAAGTTGCTGTGCTTTCACATATATAGTAAAGTTTACAGTCAGGATAACGAGGCTGCAAAGGACATCAAAACCCAGAGGACAGTGAGAACTGAGAGACAGAGAACAGGCCGATAAATGGGCCTACGTGGCAAGCAGGGGAAGACAAATGGCTGATTTTGAGATGGCCAAGAAAGAGGAGGAGAGGTGGACATGTTTCAGCGAGCGTGCTGATCTGAGGATAAAATCGGATTTGGGCTACTTCAACAGACAATGTGAACAGGTGTATTTCCCAAAAATAGTGAACCATTATACTAAAGTGTTCACTATTCCCTCATTTACTAGCAGAGGTTCAGCTTCCAACAGTTTGTTAACAGGCTCTCATCATGATAAATGAGGACGGCTCAGACAGGCAGGCAAGCCAACAGGCACATGCACGTACAGTGCAGAATGACCACGTGATTTATTAGAAAATGCTGACGTTTCAACCTCCTGGTTAAATGAGTTACCAGTGTCAAGCAAACAAATGTGCTCACATTTCATGTCATAGCAGACCCTAGTCAACAGCATCATCAACAATTCACACAGTGCATGTGCTCTGACATGCACTGTGAGCTGTAGGGTCTTATATAGACAGGTGTGTGGCTTTCCTAATCACGTCCAATCAGTATAATCAAACACAGCTGGACTCAAATGAAGATGTAGAACCATCTCAGGGATGATCAGAAGAAATGGACAGCACCTAAGTTAAATATATGAGTGTCACAGCAAAGGGTCTGAATACTTATGACCATGTGATATTTCAGTTTTTCTTTTTTAATAAATCTGCGAAAATGTCAAAAATTCTGTGCTTTTCTGTCAATATGGGGTGCTGTGTGTACATTAATGAGGAAAAAAAATGAACTTAAATGATTTTAGCATATGGCTGCAATATAACAAAGAGTGAAAAATTTAAGGGGGTCTGAATACTTTCTATACCCAATGTAACTTCACAAACATATCTCAACTCATTTATCCAAATGGAAGTGCTGAAAAACCATTACTATAAAATGAAATGAGAGGACCAGTAAATCATGTCAGCTTATGGTGTGTGGTAATTCTTTTTATTCATAATAAACCTCTCCCCGTCACTGGGAATTGGCACCTCAGAGGAGTGTGGAGAGATGCAAGATGCTGTAAACATAATGTCATCCATGTCAGGTCGCATTCGTCTGGTTCTCTACCCTTTCACTCTGAGCAGCGTGTGGCAGCCATGCAGAGACCAACACTAACCCAAATAACCTCATTTTGATCCCAGAAAAGCATCTTCCCACTGTATTCTATGTCAAAACCAGCCTGGCTATGAATACCACCATGTTATTATTAATTATGTTCCAAATAAAGGGCAACAAATTATCAAATTCTGAGCTGAAATGAGCGCACATATACACTGCCATGTTTGACTAATGAGCTCATTATCTTTTAAATGATGGTCTGGCAGTGGGGAAGGATTAAAAAACAGATCAGAATATTTGATGTTGTCCTCTGTGGAGCTATTCGTACTAATAAGACCTATACGTATAATATAGCAGTTCTTATCAAATGGCTAGAAATAAGAACAAAACACTGAAGCTCAGCGTTGATGGGCTGTCAACAGTGTCACAACAACAGTCAGACCCTGCAGGCAGCAGGGAGTCGGGGACTACTGGGGATTCAGCACCCACGAGGTACAGACACAGGCTGGATCCAAACGCCTGCTCTCCTCTGTAGAGCTGTCAGCTCATGCAAATGTTTCAGTTCACTCATTACCTGTCTCTGCATTTCAGCAGATCAAACAGGTCTGGTGTTATGTTTATTGGTTAGAAAAACAATCAAGCCAAACTCATCATGAAAAAGAGGATGTTTCTGTGCCACAGCCAGAAAAGTTTGTGACAGAAAAACTGCCACAAAAATGGAGAAAAGTGGGACTGATGCAGATGTGCAAGCTGCTGTTAGTCAGCCCAGGGAAGGAGCAGATATGTCACTCACTACTGAGTGGCTAGGGCAAACTAGCACCCCCTCCCAGACAGAGTGAACACAATGTCAGACTGAATAATGAAGTGAAACCAAGCTGCAGCTCCCTGCACAAATCTTGCAAAAATTTCCACTGTCATTATCACTAAGGACAAAAATACTGTGAGATGGCTCAAAAACATTCATAACAACCCTATTATCACAACCCTGTAGTATGTCCAGCCTTTTGTTTTAATTCTGGCTCTTTACGATATCTGTGTATGGTGACTGCAGTACTGTATGGTTAAGATTGGGGAAAGACTGTGGTTGTGAATTAATCATTGTTAAGGTGTGATTAGTTAGGTGACCAACACACCGGGCCGGGCAGGACAGAAAATGAACTTTGCCACGATGCAAAATTGTCCAATATATTTTGGTTTCTACAAGGAAACATGTTTTTATTAAGAAACGTTTCCATCCACAAACCAACATGTCAAATAACCAGCCTCAATCAACGACACAAATATGTGAATGAGAAGATGAGTTAAGAAGTGATGGAGCCAGAGGAGGATTAGGCCTGTTCCCTTCCTGCCATCACCTCACTGTGCTTACAGAGAGCTACACATTTTCATTCAGTCACACAGTTTACACAGCATTACATGGGATTAATGGTGCAGCCTGACTGTTTTGGTGATGAATATAACCGTGTCTGAACCTCTCTTGACCGATATCCTTAATCGGAGCAATGCGGCAATGTCCTGAAAGAATAGTCTAATAAGAAAGTCACTTTCGGCTTCCGTTTAGGGGTCGCCACAGCGAATCGTCACACTGACAACTCGCATGCTGACATTTGGCACATGTTTTACGGTCAGATGCCCTTCCTGACGCAACCCTGATTCGAACCCGGGCCGCAGCAGCGAGAGTACCTTAACCACTAGCCTACCAGGGACTGCCTGAAAAAATAGTCTAATGGTAAATAAAAATAAATATTTCCACCATTTTTCACCTTTTAGTGCAATCCAAATCAAATCCCAGGGCCAAAAAGAAGATGAGAGTGCAACAAATGTGCATGCAAGTGAGTTTTAAAAACAGTTGGACAAAATAATGATACAGTTCAATTAGACTGAATTAACCCCACAAAATCTACAGGTATGTTTAAATGACACAAGGTCACAAGGTCAGTATTGAATTAACTTCACTCCAAGCTTCACAATAAGTCAAGTGATGCCAAGGTCATGGAAGAAGCACCAGCAGTTACTGTAACTGTGTGTCCAGCCATCAGGCATCATGTTGGAGTCCCTGCCCTCTAAATATGACTAATTGCTCCTGCTGTTCTGCTTCTTATGACACAGGTTAAAACTCATTACCGGGATGTTCCACCTCACTGGGCTTTGGTGCACTGGTTCTCAGGCAGATGAGGGGAAATAAACAAGCACCTGGCTTTGAACACACAATTCATATTTATAAAGCTGCAAATAACCAGCTGGATTTATCAGTAGAGCTTTTGCTCCTTTGAGCTCCAGTAAGGCTCAGTTCCAGTAATTTTATTTTTGCTAATGGGTAAATGCTATCCAGGGATTTCTGATACCTCTGCCATGTCCGCTCTGCTGGGCATTAGCTGCAGTAATACCCTCTTCATTGATCTGTATCAGCCTGTGGTTTGACTATGGGTGAACAAGGTACAACATGGACACGAAATCCTCTTGGTGTGGCAGCGTCGTCATTACTGCCATCAGCCAAGCAGAACAAACAGGTTGTATTGCGCTCTTGTCAGTATGTACCTATGCTTTATAATGACCCTGGAGCAGGTTCTCAGGCTGCAGATCAACCTGGTTTCTGATTTGATGGGTTCTGCTTGCAGACTGAGCTCAGACAATTAAAACAATGATCCTGTTCTAAGAACTACAAACAAAAACAAAAAAACACTTGCTCCAAAGTGCCAAGGGTGCTGTGTTGACTTATGACATTGACATTCAGTTACAGGTTAAGGGTGGGGTTAACTAATAAAATGACTAACAAAAGACTTAACAACACCTATTGCGAGCTGCAGCTACACCTCTTCACTAGAATCCAACTGTGACTCCTCCCTGCTCTGTCTAATGTGACCTGAAGCTGGAGAGAAACCAGTGACCCCCTGACATTCACCTGTCTGTAGCCAAAAACAGGGACACTTGAATTAATTTGCACTTGGAGGAAGCAGACAGACCGTGTTCACAAACTCTGGGAGTATAAATGCGTCATTTATTTTAACAATAATCTACTGAGCCTCAGGTACCAACTGAGAGATGAGCAAACTCTAGATTTATCTGAAGCATCAAACCTCGCAGGAATAGCAGACACACTGATAATAAATCCCATAAGCCTACAAACATTAACCTAAAATATTCTAATATTTGCATACTATCTGATGCAGCCTTGTGTAGTCAGGATTTACTAGGTTTAATCATTTCTACATTCATCAACCAAGATGTGCCACCAGGTTGCTGTTACAGTATACAGCATTAAGTACAACTTATACTTGAACTTCTAGGATTAAATAAAGCTTTTCTTGAGCTTGACACTAAACAGGAAAAATCATTTTATGTGGGACCTAACCTAGAGTTTCTCAGGCCATTATAATCCTTTCCTTATCACGTATAGTTGGGTTTCCCCACGGGCATAGCCAGAGCTTTTGGGGCCTCCACCCACTCAACACCCAAATGGGTTTCCAAAGTCACCAGCACTGTGCCCAGAGACGCTTGTTGCCATGAACATTCACTAGAAAAGAAACAGCTGTACAATTAGGAGTAACACAAATTTAAATACAACTCTGAATTCTTACAATCTGTCATATGATGTATATAACAACATATAATAGGTCAAATATGTATTTACTGACAGACCAAGAGTCGTACATGTTGTCAGTCATATACTCAAAAAAAGCTGCTGAAAGTTAATGTCTCTTCTTCATTTTTCATCCTTTGCACTGTCTCTTTGTGGTTTTGTGTCTATTTGCAGTTGTTTTGTGTCTCTATAAGGTCATTTTTGTCTCTCTGTAGCCAATTTCTCTGCTCTTATGGCCATCTTGTGTCTCTGTGGTCATTCTGGGTATCTTTGTGGTTGTTTTGTTTGCCATTGTGGTAATTTTTGGGTCAGTTTGGATTTGTTTGTAGACATTTGTGTCTCTTTGTGGTTATTTTATGTCACTCTGTAGTAATTTTGTCTCTATGTTCATGTTGTGTTATGTTATGTCATGTTATGTTTATGTTTGTGTCCAGTTTATGTTTGTGTCCATTTTTGGTTGCTTTGTGGTCATGTGTCTCTCTGTGCGGTCATCTCTTTTTGGCTGTTTGGTGTCTCTGTGGTATTTTTGCATCTGTCTGTGCTCATTTTTCCTCTGTAGTCCATTTCTGTCTCTTTGTTGTCGTCTCTTTTTGGCCATTTTGAATCTCTTTTTGGCCGCTGTTTGTCTTTATAGTCATTTTTGTCTCTTTATGGTCATTTGTATCTTTTTATAGTTATTTGGTGTCATTTTATAGTTGTTTTGTGTCTCATTGTGGTTGTTTTACCTCTCTTTGGGATTATTTTGCATCACTTTGTGATCATTCATTTGAGCTCTGTGATTTTCAAACAAGAAATATTAGTCATTTCATATGGAGGGTCTGAGGCTCAGGAGGTCAGGGCCCATCTATGGCAATCCATCCATGGTAATCTGAATTCTGATTCCACTGCAGGGTGCCCAGGGCCACCCTAAGCTTTCAGGCTACCGGCCAGCAGCTTCCCTGCTCCTGGGGTACCTCGTCTGCTGCGTCCTCATCTGAGTGCAAATACACTCCTCCCTGCTGAGCTCCATCAATCACACAGTGCTCACACTGCAACTGTGACCTACACTGACAGCTAATGCTTTGTGCAAATCAGACCAGCTGAGCAGCAAAAGCCCATCGAGGGACTGACTGAACACTGTAAGCTGGCAAAACAAGCGACACATTCCTGATTTGGCTGCTTTGGGCGTTTCACCTCTTACCTGCCCACTGTTTGGTTGGCGAGCTGTCTCATTCGGTTGAACTGCTTCTTCATCTTGTGTTTTTCTGCGTTACCACCGAGCGGCAGAGCCACTCCGCAGATCTCATTGATAGAATACAGTCAGATCTCCGCGCTGATCTATGGCAGACGGCGAGGTTCGGTCTTTAAACATCCAGTTTGTGCCTGGTGCTGGGGAAACAGTCGGTGAGCTAAGTCCTGCTCATCCTGCTCGTGAGGACCGTGTGTTTCTCTCATCCGCTCCGCTTCCCTCCAGCGATGCTGGACCAATTTCTCTCTCTCCCAGCTCTG
>NW_018127947.1:681505-694205 GCF_001952655.1 Monopterus albus | reverse complement strand
GTTCTTCTCTGCAGAAACAGACATACATACTAAACCATAACATTTACAGTGATGACATGTTATTCCACCCTAAACTTGGTTATTACAATTATTGGTTATTACAACAAGCATATGTTTTAGATTAATGAAAAATCAGAGACACAGCAGTTTGTGCATTTACCAGTGTAGAGAGTAGGTCTTTTGTGTGTGCAGAGGGAGCTGTGTGAAATCTGATAAATGTTGAATCTGAAGACTACAAGTTTAAAAAAAATCTGTAGCCAAGTACTTAGAAAGGAACAAGAATCTGCAGCTATCTCTAAAAATGCTCTCTGGGCTGGAGGTCACTCCATGTCATATATCTGCAGGTGTAAACCCCATGCAACACAATACACTGAAAAGACAACAAAATAAAATTAACTGTTCAACAAATGTTTCACCTTCACATTTCAGTGTAAAAGAGTTGCATAGAAATATCAAACAAAATGTATCAATAGAATACCATGAATGGCCTGATTTATCTCAAACTACACTATATGGTCAAAAGTATGTGGCCAACCATATGCTGTACCTATAGGTCACAGTTAACACAAATAAACAACAATCTGTTTTAAACATGAAAAAGGAGGGAATCCACCTGCGGAGTTTGCATGTTCTCCCTGTGCCTGCGTGGGTTATCTCCGGGTACTCCAGCTTCCTCCCACAGTCCAAAGACATGCAGCTTAGGTTGATTTGTGGCTCTAAATTGCCTGTAGGAGTGAGTGAGCATGTGTGTGGTTGCTTGGCTACATGTCAGCCCTGGTAGACTGGAGACCTGTCCAGGGTGGACTGCGCCTCTCGCCCAAAGTCAGCTGGGATTGGCTCCAGCCCTCCCATGACCCTATTCAGGAATAAGCAGTATAGATGGTGGATTGATAATAATAATCATCATCATCAAAGGTTTTATTGCTCATTAAGGCAAATCTTCACAGCTTGACTGGATGTTGTGTATAAGCTATGCTGCAACATTTTGTGCAGGTAAATAGCGTCATCTTGTGGCTGTGAGAGTTAAATGTAGTAGGAAACAGCAGTTCTCAGTTACAGTGGTGTGAAAAAGTGTTTGCCCCCTTACTGATTTCTTATCTTTTTGCATGTTTGTCACACTGTAATGTTTCAGATCGTCAAACAAATTTATATATTAGTCAAAGATAACACAAGTAAACACATCATGCAGTTTTTAAATGAAGGTTTTTATTATTAAGGGAAAACAAAATCCAAAACTATAGAGCCCTGTGTGAACAAGTGTTTGCCCCCCTGTCAAAACACTGGTTTATCGCACCTGAGTTCAATTTCTCTTGCCACACCTGTTCGCAATCAAGAAATCACTTAAATAGGACCTGCCTGACAAAGTGAAGTAGACCAAAAGATCCTCAAAAGCTAGACATCATGCCGAGATCCAAAGAAATTCAAAAACAAATGAGAAAGAGAATAATGGAGCTCTATCAGTCCGGAAAAGGTTATAAAGCCATTTCTAAAGCTTGGGGACTGCAGCACCATAAGAAAGAGACTGGGCAAAAATGGTTTGCATGGCAGAGTTCCAAGACGAAAACCACTGCTGAGCAAAAAGAACATAAAGGCTCGTCTCAGTTTTGCCAGAAAACATCTTGATGATCCCCAAGACTTTTGGGATAATACTCTGTGGACAGACGAGACAAAAGTTGAACTTTTTGGAAGGTGTGTGTCCCATTATGTGTGGCGTATATGTAACACCGCATTTCAGAAAAAGAACATCATACCAACAGTAAAATATGGTGGTGGTAGTGTGATGGTCTGGGGCTGTTTTGCTGCTTCAGGCCCTGGAAGACATGCTGTGATAAGTGGAACCATGAATTCTGCTGTGTACCAAAATATCCTGAAGGAGAATGTCCGGCCATCCGTTTGTGACCTCAAGCTGAAGCGAACTTGGGTTCTGCAGCAGGACAATGATCCAAAGCACACCAGCAAGTCCACTTCTGAATGGCTGAAGAAAAACAACATGAAGACTTTGGAGTGGCCTAGTCAAAGTCCTGACCTGAATCCAATTGAGATGCTGTGGCATGACCTTAAAAAGGCAGTTCATGCCCGAAAACCTTCCAATGTGGCTGACTTACAACAATTCTGCCAAGATGAGTGGGCCAAAATTCCTCCACAGCGCTGTGGAAGACTCATGGCAAGTTATCGAAAACGCTTGATTGCAGTTGTTGCTGCTAAGGGTGGCCCAACCAGTTATTAGGTTTAGGGGGCAAACACTTGTTCACACAGGGCTCTATAGTTTTGGATTTTGTTTTCCCTTAATAATAAAAACCTTCATTTAAAAACTGCATGATGTGTTTACTTGTGTTATCTTTGACTAATATATAAATTTGTTTGACGATCTGAAACATTACAGTGACAAACATGCAAAAAGATAAGAAATCAGTAAGGGGGCAAACACTTTTTCACACCACTGTAAGTTTCACAGGCAGGTGTAAACCCCCATCCAGTACAGCACTTGGGCTAAGACAATATATTGCATAAAATACACTAATTGCTTGTTAAGTGTTTTCCCTACCTTAGAAATAGGATATGTGGAGGCTAAGTATAAGTGGTGTCCACATACCACAAAGGCAGCTATAGGAAGCTAGAAGCAGAACTTCTTACAGCCCAAAATGTAATTAAAGAAATGTATTTTCTCCCAAAATCTCCACTCACCACAAAGGCTCCACTCTTAAACCAAAGCTCGAGTTTTTATAACCTCAACCAGAAAAGGCCAGCAGACATTTTACAAAAAGTATACAGTGAGGAACAGAAGTATTTGAACACCCTGTGATTTTGCAAGTTCTCCCACTTAGAAATCATGGAGGGGTCTGAAATTTACATTGTAGGTGCATTCCCACTCTGAGAGACAGAATTAAAAAAAAATTTCAGGAAATCACATTGTATGATTTTGAAAGAATTTATTTGTCTTGCACTGCTGAACATAAGTATTTGAACACCTGAGAAACAGCAAGAATTCTGGCTCTCAGAGACCTGTTACTGTGCCTTGAAAAAGTCCACCTCTACTCCACTCATTAATCTAAATTAGTAGCACCTGTCTGAGCTCTTTAAAGACACCTGTCCACCCCACAGTCAGTCAGACGCCAACTATTACCATGGGCAAGACCAAAGAGCTGTCAAAAGACACCAGAGACAAAATTATGGACCTCCACAAGGCTGGAAAGGGCTACGGGGCAATTGCCAAGCAGCTTGGTGAAAACAGATCAACTGTTGGAGCAATTGTTAGAAAATGGAAGAGGCTAAAGACGACTGTCAGTCTCCCTCGGACTGGGACGCCATGCAAGAGCTCACCTCGTGAGGTATCACTGATTATAAGAAAGGTGAGGAATCAGCCCAGAACGATAGGGAGGAGCTGGTCAATGACATGAAGACAGCTGGGACCACAGTTTCAAAGGTCACTGTCGGTAGAACACTACGCCGTCATGGTTTCAAATCATGCATTGCACGGAAGGTTCCCCTGCTCAAGTCATCACATGTCCAGGCCCGTCTGAAGTTTGCCAAAGACCATCTGGATGATCCAGAGGAGGCATGGGAGAAAGTCATGTGGTCAGATGAGACCAAAGTAGAACTTTTTGGTCTAAACTTCACTCATCGTGTTTGGAGGAAAAAGAAGGATGAGTTGCATCCCAAGAACACCATCCCTACTGTGAAGCATGGGGGTAGTAACATCATGCTTTGGGGGTGCTTTTCTGCAAAGGGGACAGGACGTCTGCACTGTATTAAGGAGAGGATGAATGGGGCCATTTATTGTGAGATTTTGAGCAACAACCTCCTTCCCTCACCCAGAGCATTGAAGATGGGTCATGGCTGGGTCTTCCAACATGACAACGACCCGAAGCACACAGCCAGGATAACCAAGGAGTGGCTCCGTAAGAAGCATATCAAGGTTCTGGAGTGGCCTAGCCAGTCTCCAGACCTCAATCCAATACAACATCTTTGGAGGGAGCTTCAACTCCGCGTTGCTCAGCGACAGCCCCGAAACCTGACAGATCTAGAGGAGATCTGTGTGGAGGAGTGGGCCAAAATCCCTGTTGCAGTGTGTGCAAACCTGGTCAAGAACTACAGGAAACGTTTGACCTCTGTAATTGCAAACAAAGGTTTCTGTACCAAATATTAACACTGATTTTCTCAGGTGTTCAAATACTTATGTTCAGCAGTGCAAGACAAATAAATTCTTTAAAAATCATACAATGTGATTTCCTGAATTTTTTTTAATTTTTTATTCTGTCTCTCGGAGTGGGAATGCACCTACAATGTGAATTTCAGACCCTTCCATGATTTCTAAGTGGAAGAACTTGCAAAATCGCAGGGTGTTCAAATACTTCTGTTCCTCACTGTAACTCTTAAATTACTTAGAAACAAAACAGAAAGATAACTGACTTCTTATATTTTATGAAGAAAGCCTTACTGAGTCTAACTCTTGTTGAGAGTGTATTGAGTTGGTCAACAAATAATAAGTTACAAGAAAATTTAGGAGGTGAGAAAGCTACTCAAAAACAACTTTTATACCATTCTCTAGACCATTGTTGGGCTGTGAGAGAACAGGCCCCTGTTCACACACAGGTAAAAAGCCCATCACCCCTCTTATTCGCTGTATATATTATTCTCTTTGTCTGTCCTTTGACTGTCATGTAAGACAGTTAGTCAGGAATTGCTTCTTTCATTTGAGAAATATATCTAAATTAAGGAAGATTTTATCTAAGGGAGATCTTGAAATGATTATTCATGCTTTTGTTTCTTCACACATTGATTATTGCAACTCTCTTTTTACCTGTTGTAATAAGTCCACTTTAAATCATCTTCAGATTGTCCAGAATGCAGCTGCGAGGCTCCTGACAGGAACCTCTAGAACAGCTCATATTGGTTACCATCTTCTTCCCACTCTCCCTCCTCCTCTTCGCTGCTGGTGACAGGCTGGTTTAGATATTCCTATTCGGAGTCAGTGGAGGAGGAGGAGGAGGACTGTACTCTTCGGTCTGTAAACCAATCTCTTTTGGTGGTCCCCAAAACTCGTTTTAAATCTCGGGGGGACCTGTCTTTTCAGGTCGTAGCTCCAAGACTGTCGAATGCCCTGCCCTTGACTCTACGTATGGCCGAATCTATTGATGATTTTAAAAAACAGCTGAAGTCACATTTATTTAGACAGTTTTTTAATTGATTGGGTTTATTCATTTTATTTTGTGAGTCCTTTTTAGGTATATTATTTATCTCTTTCTATCCTTTGACTTTGTAAAGCACTTTGTAACCCTGTCTGTGAAAGGTACTATATAAATAAAATTTACTTATTTACTTACTCACTTTTTATTTAGCTCTGTGGCTTTTAATCTAGAATTATTAACAGTCACTTCTGCAAAGTCTTTAGCCGGTCCTGTGCCTGTGTCCCATCCATCTCTGGAACCTTCAACATTTTAGGTGAAGAAAATCCCAATAAAACTATTAAATTAATGAATAAACATGGAAACATATCCAAGTCAAATGTCTTGCGCAGTGACACTCGGCTGTCATAGGGGCGCTGATGAGTCCATGTTCAATAGTTTGAAGAGCACAAGAATAAGAAGTGTTGCTACTGGATCTTAGTTACTTCTTAAATGACATTAGACCAAAATTTACAGTATTACCGTTGGTTTAAAAATAATTTACCAAACTTCAGCGGAGAGTTGTAGCCTTTCTATTGTCCGACTATCTGCGTTACTCGGAAAATGCGGGACCGGACTAAAGAATTAAATAATGTGAGTATTAAAGTGAGCGGCTAACGTTAGCATTAGCGAGCTAGCTTGCTAACTTAGCCCAAGTCGCTCCTTCAGTAGAGTAACTACACCAAACTTCTGTGTTTGACTGTGACAACTTGGAATATTAACATGAGTCAAAATAAACAGCAAAAAGAGCAAACGTTTCCTGTGTCTGAATATTAACTTTACGAATAGTTTACTTCCAGTTTCCGTTTATCGTTAATCGCCAGGCCGGGATTGGGCAGGGCTCCCGGTGAATTTGTGATTAAGATGCCGCTTCATGTGTGTATCTTCTTCTTCTGATGTTTATTGGCGGTTTGCAAGCCAAATTAAGGTGCACCATATGTGTAATAGGTGTGAAACTCAGCTTTAAACAGACCTTTTCTTCTCTGACGTAATGTAGTCGAGATTTGTTAGGTCTAAGCGTAGTGATTTTTGTAGGATAAAATGACTGACAGTGACATTTTTGGTTGTTACAAATAGAATAAAGGTTTCACAGTTTTGAAAACGGGTTTTAACAGTGTTTAGCTTTTCAGAGTTAATATAGTCCAAATTTGACAAGAATCTAGACCGGGTCTGGATAAAAGCAGTCAAATTGCCCTTTGTTGTCTCAAATACTGGTCTCTGCTTGTTAATAATGCCCTGGTTTGACAAGCGTAAATGTAGTGGAATTTAGGGTAGATGTGGTCTGTTGTGGCCTGAATTGGGAAAATGAAATCCTCTTTTTGAAAGTGGTTTTAAAGAAGTAAATCTAGCACACTTTCGCAAGAATGAGTGGCTCGATAAACAAAGAAGTGCTCAATAGGCTCTCTCGTTTAAATTCTTCTTCTTTTTTCCCTGAAATGCAGACTCGGCTATCTCCAGTTTTGTTAAGTGAACTGTTGTGTTGTTGACTCTGTATTCTTTTTGTTTCTTTTCTCAATGTGACTGCAGAAGGCCGAGAGCTCAGACGAGGATGAGGAGGTCAAATCTCTGATGTCCAAGCCTGGGAGCTCTTCAGCCAAAGAGGAGAAGGAAAATGAAGCCTTTTTTAAAAGGGTACTTTTACCCTCTAAAAATTGTCATCACTCTTGAATCAGCCAAGGCTTGACTTGCCTCTGTAGCTGTTCCAAATCACAGTGCTGTCTTATGCTGGAGCTAAATTCAAACATCACATGGATATAATCTATTCTGTCATGGTGTCTTCTCTCTCTAAGTTTTGCTGTGTCAACATTTCAGTCTGTGTTGATCCCAGTCTCCTTGTACTGGGCTGACCTGGTGTCACTGCCATACTATTACAGCATGATTAATTAATCAATGTCAATTTAAGCAAAAATGCCAACAGGTATTTTACAGAAACCAACTCTGATCGAAGTTTGACTATTTGTTGATGGCAAACCTCCTGTTCCCAGGTGCAAGAAATTCACGAGGGGCTGCATAGTCTCAGGAAGATGGTGTCTGACCTGGAGAACAAGCAGAAGACTGTGCTGGGCGTGGCATTGCCGGAGGAGAGTAAGTATGTGAGGCCATCAGCTGGTCCACATCTGGATACTGACCACATCCATAAAGTACAAAAAAGTGTCTGACACCACTGGACAAAGTCAATGAGTAATTGAAAGGTTCGCGTTTCTACCGTTTAGTGAATTATAATAAACTTGTGTAGTGGACTGATGAGCTGTGTTCCTTTCGAGTTAGGTATGAAGAAAGAGCTACAGACTCTTCGAGATGAGATAAAGATGCTGGCGACCCAGATCCAGAGGAAACTGAAGAGTGAGTGAGTGTTGATAACAAGTGAACAGTGTTTACTTTTGGTTTTGTTTACTTGAAATACATTTGTCATGTTATCTTTTCACAGGTATTGAACCTAAGAAGGGAGAGGAGGATGGAAAATACGTTCCCATAAACATTCGAATGCAGCGGACACAGGTTCAGCCTTATTGTTGCTTTCATGTCACAACATCCTAGTGTGGAGTCTGTTTTTAGGATATAACTTATGCATTAGAGTTTTGATTTCCACTGATCTATCTCTTCACATCATCTCCTTTTTGAAATGTCAGACAAAAATTGTAAGCATTTTATTGCTCACCAAAAACTGAATGGTGGAATTTATGACAGAGCTGATATATTGAATGGCAGTAGGCTGTACAAATGTACCTAATAAACTGACCACTGAGTGTATATTGATACTGAGACTTCTGTCTCGAGCTACCGTGAAGTAAAAAGTATAGTGACCAAATGGTTTCCTTCTTTCCAGCACGGCGTCTTGTCCAAGGAGTTTGTGGAGCTGATGGGTTACTGCAACACCATCCAGGCCCAGTACAGGGACCGCAACGTGGAGAGGATACAGAGGCAACTTAAGATCAGTGAGTGCACGGAGCACGGCTGTGACTTCTTGGTCAGCTCTGTGGTCTGACACACATTGTCTCTGATAGAGGAAGTCTTTGGAGTGGATCCTTATTTTCATTTTCTGTCTCCTGAGACATTTCTCGAAACAGATCTAACATACTTCTCTCTTTAGCTGGGACCGAGGTGTCGGAGGAGGATCTGGACGCTATGCTTGAAAGTGGCCAGACGGATGTTTTCACTCAGAATGTGAGTGCACACCGATAGAGGAGGGGGTCGGCCCTGTGCCCGCCTGAGTCTTGGAAACCACAACACAGAAAAACACATTTACAGTTGCCAGTGTTTCCACCAAATGTATACTTGTAGCAGCAGCAGTGACTTTAAATGACATGTACAGTATAAAAATGTGTGCTCTGTTGTAGCATTGGGATAGACAACAGACCCGGTACGCATGTGAGGGAAAGTTGTGTCTTTAGTGGTGTTGGGGGTGGCTGTGGCTCACGAGGGAGGGCAGTCGGCTCCCGACCACCATAGACAACAGACCCGGTACGCATGTGAGGGAAAGTTGTGTCTTTAGTGTCGCAGTAGTTCATAGTGTGAAGACTCCTGCTGCCGTTTAATGTGGAGTTTGTCATGGATGAAACCCAGAGAGCTCATGACTTCTGAGATGTTTTCATACTTGTCACATAATGCATTACTGCTAATAAATATCTGGTGTACAGATCTTGAGCGACGCTCAAGCTACAAAGCAGGCACTGAATGAAATTGAGTCCCGGCACGATGAGATCCTAAAGCTGGAGAAGAGCATCAGAGAGCTGCATGAAATGTTCCAGTACCTCGCCATGGAGGTGGAGGCTCAGGTAAAGCAACGCTGGGAGTCTCTCAGGCTTGTTTGGGTTTGAACAAGTGTCTGATTTTCACACTCTTGTGCAGGGGGAAATGGTGAACCAGATTGAAAACAACATCAAAAAGTCCTGTGACTATGTGGAGAAAGGAAAAGACAACCTAGAGCAAGCAGTCAAACATCATAACAGCGCACGCAAGGTACAGTGTGGAGCCATCGCAAAACCCGAAAGATTTAATGACATGGACACTTTGACTGGAAAACTAATTCTTTAGTGGGCCCTAACGGTTCCAACACACCGTAACACTGCACTTACAGTATGTGCCTATGAAGGATGTTTGTTTAAAGCTGCAGTGTGTGAGGTGAGGTTCTATATTGCAACATTATTTTTAAAAAATGACAGCTTAAAAAAAGTGTATACAGCACATCAGCAGCTGTGTTTTTTCATCTGTCACCCAACTGAATAGGGACAGAAACTAATAACCTATTAAACATGAGAGAAATGAAAGTTTGTCCACTTAATTGTCTGTTTTTGCTTCTGTTCCACTGTAGAAAAAGGTTTGGATCGCGATCTGTTTGGCCATCCTCCTCCTCATCCTAGCCATCTCACTGGCCGTCACCTTCTCCTAACACCAGGCAGTGTGGGTCGGCTGTATATCGATTTGGCAGAAGCACATTTCCCACTTTCATGTAAATATCAGCCCACAGGATGACCGGGTGAATTTAGTCTGTCGTCTTCCCGCTACATCATCTTTTCACATTTTGTCTTCCTCTAACTCCCCTGCCCTCCTAATGGTTCTTTTTGTGTTTTCTTTAAAGAAGAGATGTGCTCTCTGTTGTTTTAACTCAAATAAACTACAGTCATGCCTGTATTTCCACTTCCACTCAAGCCACACTGCTGCTGGTTTATGACTCCTCATTGGGAAAGCTTGTGAACTGTTACACCAGAGCCCCTTCCCCCTATGATAAAGAGGATATAAGTGGCTTTAGTGTGACACAACGCAGTATTGAAACCTGATACCGGTGCTGATCATACTGTACTCAGGAAAACTGATTCTTGTTACGGTGTTTGTGGATGAATTGAAAGCATAAATTAGTTCGAATAGAATAGAGGTTTCTTTTATAGGCTGGTATAAATGTACATAACATTTCTGTGGATTATTTTTAAAACTTGATGTTTCTGCCTACATGTAACAAGTGTAAATATTTTTTGCAGCCCCACCCCCTTCATTTTTTATTATACAAAGGAGTCTCAGCACTGCAGTAACAGGCCTGAGGCCCCTTTCTTTTTGTCCTATCAGTGTGTTTATGATTTGACCATCATTGTGTAGAGCTGCCCCAACAGTGAAATCCTTTTTTAAAAAGGCATTTCAAAACCACCTTCTCCCTTACAACAAATGTATGTTTTGTTGTGCACTAATATTGCCAAGAACAGAGTGAGTGAGTTTTTATGTTTGAATTCACATAGCGATGTTTCAGCTGAGTCTCCTCAGCTCCACCTGACATGTACGCTGTACCGTCGCACTGTGCCTCCACTTCTCCACCAGGTCCCTAGTTTAGTAATTAGTTGATTTTAATTGAAAAATCCTGGTGCAGTAATGTGTTTACTAACAAGACAACCCCTTTATGGAGACAAATAGTCACCATTGTGCAACACAATGTGAAAAATACACCAAACCAAAACTTTCATGTACAGTTCTTGCTCAAGTCACCTTTAGCTTGTCTGCACACACGAGAGCAGACAGAAAAAGAAGAGTGACTTTGTTACTGCTGAATGTTGCATCACATTTATTTTAATATTTGTTTTTAAAATAAAATACTGCCATATTCTATTGTTCTGTGTTTGTCATTATAGGACCGTTTTGTGTAGTCCATATATATTAGCTGAAGGTTTTTTTGTAAGTTACACCAAAGAAGTATTTCACATTACTTAACAGCTGTGACATGAACCTGCATTTCAATCACAAACAAAAATCTTCAACACACTAAAAAAGTAGCAACTAATTTTTGGTCTTTTTATTCAGCTGTAATTGTCTTAATTTTTCAAGTAAAACAATGTGGAATTACAAGGGATCAAAGGAATGCAACAAAGACAAATCAAAGAGAAGACCAGCACAAACCACCCCACCCCACCCACCCCGCCCCCCAAAAATACCACCTTTGCTCAAAATTGCTTTGTCAAGTCCAAAAGTAAATTGACAATTTAGTCATCTGGAACTGTACCAGTAATTTTATTCACATATTTTGTCCAAGTATTTTTTTTTTTACATGAATAAAAAGCGAACTGATGGTGACAAAAGATTCAGGTGAAAAAGCTATTTAGTAGCGGGGGGTCCTTTTTGTTTCATTTTACTTTTTTCTTTTTTTAAACACAGAGAAGGTTGAGACTCCTGCTTCATCTGCATCACAAGGCAAAAAGGTTGAACTCCAATTGGCCTAAGAGGCACTCTTACTGTCAGTGACTTTTAGATGTCCTTATAATACATGGCAAACTTAACACTGCCTGCCTTTGGGAAGATCAGGAGAAAGAAGCTGGGTTTTGTCTCCAGATGTTGCACCTTTAGGACAATTTGTAATGCCATTTTCAGACCAGAGAGATGCACGTGCAGTGCCAGGGACCGATGGATAGACTTAAGTTGATGTAAAGACATTAACACCACAATGTACTCTGAAGCCGAAGGCCAAATTATCAGATGTGCAAGGAGAGAAATGCGAAGCTGGATTTAAAAACAAATCCAATGAACAGAAGTTAATATGAAAAAAGGGCCTCAAGCAAAGACAAGCTCCAGCATAGTGCAGCAAAGATCACATGACAGACCTGTTCTCTTCCTAATACTCTGGAAGAAATAATAAAATATGCATAACTTATCAACTGACTACAAAGAAACAATAGTCAGGACAGCTGATGAAATGTTCCAAACTAAACTCCCAAATCTTCAACTTACAATACAACTGGTCACTCAAAGGTTTTCATTTAGAACCCTAATAGAGGGTGTTGTGTAGTCCCATCCTAACACACAGGATCTGAGTGTTCAGTCTTTAATGATTACAGTACACAATGTGAACAACTTGTTACCTCTTAACCTTTTCCCCTTCAAGTCCCAGTGGTGCATTCAGCCACTGTAACATCTCTCGGTTTCAGGACGCGCTATGATGGCACGACATTTTTACTCTCAGTCCAGCATCCCTGAGCCTTCCCCCCAGCTGGAAACAGTTGAACTGGTGAGGGGACCAGCTCCAATAGGAAAGGGAGAGGGCCCGAGAGGCAGAGAGCTCTCTGGCTTGTGCAGCACTCAGATCCCTTGCGTTCATCAGAGTGCAGACAAAGCAGCAACCGTTGAGGTTATGACATGCTCTTGAACTGTGTTCTGCAACAACACCCTGGCTTCTATATTTCCCTTTGGCACTCCCATCATGTCTTATTGTGACGGTATGGATTAGAAGAGGAGCGGGTGCTTGCAGCCGGTGACCGGGCCTGCACCGCTGCGAGTGCTGCAACGCTGCGCAGCACCCTGTCCGGCGTCCCCTCTGCTCCTGAACTGCTGGTCACCTCCTGCGAGAGCTTCTGAGACCTCCTGCTGTCCTTCCGGCTATCCTGCTGTTGGTCCTGCTTCTCTTTTTTGTCTCGACTCTTTGCCCGCTCTGAACTGCGGTCGCTGCCGGAGGAAGCAGCACGGGAGCGGGACTCTCTGTGCTCTGTGTTTTGAGAGCTGATGCTGCGAGTGCGTTGGCTGCTGTTGCTGCTGCTGCGGGTTTTTGCCCGCGCAGCCCGCCC
>NW_018127947.1:669014-681490 GCF_001952655.1 Monopterus albus | reverse complement strand
TGGCGGCTGCGCCGCCTCCTCCTGCGTCATCCGCCACCATCGCCCTCGCCATCGCTGCTCATGCTGCTGGAGGCACTATGGCCCCGGGACGAAGACTGCACCTCAGCCTCGCTTTCCTTCCCCTTTGAGGACTTTTTACTTCCTGTCTCCTTTTCCTCTGGCTTAGACCTCTTGTACTCCACTTCCAGAGGTGGAACCAGAGACCCAGGGCACTGCCTGGTGGAGCGGGATGCAGGGCGGCTTGACTGACTGGATGTTGAAGGTTTGCTGCCGCTGCTTTTATTATTAGAGAGAGACACAGTGTTACTCTGAGGAGAGGCTGGTACACTTTTGCTTTTAGACTTTTGGTTCTTGTCAGAAGATGGGGCAGGGGAAGTCCCAGTGGTCTTAGACCCCATGTCCTTCCGAGTGGTGTGGCCGGGCGTGTCCACTCGGCCTTTCATTGCTAGAAGTTTGGCTGCTGCATTGAGAGCCGAACACCTCTTCCCCAGAACTTCAGGCTCAGGAAGCAACGAGGGCGTGCTGTTCATTTGAGTTCTACTGTCCTGTGAAGGCTGAGATGCTGCAGACCTTCTGGTGATCCTAACAGAAGAGGTATCGCTGCCAGACTCTCCGCCAGTGGATGTGTTGGCACTGTTTGATGCATTTCTGTCAAAGCTGCCAACAGGTTTCTTTTCTGCCTGGTTGTTTCCCTTTTCCTTCTCCTGATCTTGTAGCCTGCGCTTGGCTGAGCGAGTCAACCGGTGCTCCTTCCTCCCCTCGCTGTTGTCAGAGTCGGAGGAGGAAGAGGAAGACCTGGAACGCCTCCCCCGAGAGGCAGCAGTGGTGAGCTCCTTCTCGCTGCCTTCCTCATTCTTCTCCACGCCCTTTTCCTTGGTTCCTTCCTCCTCTCCTTCTGAGGCAACATCCATTCGTCTCCTCTTGGCAGGATGTCTGTTTTCATACGTCTTCTTATGGTGAGCATGACGAGTGAGGGTTGACGTTGAGCACTCTGATGATGGTGAAGAGGAGCAGGCCGATTCCTGGCTACTCTGACGACTAAGGGACCTTTTCTGTTTTGGAGGTTTCTGCTCTTCAGTGGTTTCCTCCACCGATTCTTCTTTCTGAGGGCCTGCTGTAGTTTTGGCTTCTCCTATTTCCTCCCTTCCTGTCTCCACCTTTCTCCTTTTAGGCTGAGGCTTACAGACCTCCTGCTTTTTGTCATCCTCCTCCTTCCTAGTCCTCACTTCAGCCTCCACAGCATCCACTTCCATTTCGGTCACCCTGTCAGAGTCACTTTTAGCTGCAGATACACACTGTTTGGACTCTAAAGATTGTTTGTCAGATGAAACACTGGAAGGAGCAGATGCTGGTACCTGGGGCAGGGGCTCTTGCAGGGCAGGTGTGGACAACTCTGGGGAAACAACTGTGGATGAAGAGTTTTGTACGCAAGGGGAAGTGACTGTAGATGTCTGAGGGGTGATCACAGCAGTAACTGTTTTGGTTGTACCAGCTGAAATCACTCCTGTGTCAGCAGGAGTGGCCACGGTAGTGGATACTTGAGTAGTTGCAACAGTGTTTGTGGTAGCAGCTGTTATGGACGTTTCTGGCATTGATGAAGTTGCAGTGACTGTTGTTAATGGAGCTGGTGTGGCATCTGTGGAAGATGTTACTGGGGGTGGAATCTTGGTGTTTTCTTTAGTTATGGCAGTGGTTGTAGAAGAGGGTTCTCTGGAGAACTCAGGAGAAGCTGCTGCAGGTGTTGCTACTTCGACTTCTTCTGATGGGGATGATGACGCTATTCCAGCTGTCTTTGCCTCTGCAGTGGTAGTGACACTGGGAGACTCTGTTGCTGGAGGAGTACAGAGCAGAGTAGGTGCAGCAGGAGATGTTTCTGAGGCCATGTCAGGCACTGTAGTTACCTGTGCATGTACATCCACTTGAACTGGTGGTGACGTTGGGACTGGTTTGACAGGGACCGTGGAAGTTGTCACATTAGCCTCTGCTCGAACTGGAGAAGCTGTATTTACAGCAGATGTGGTGAATATTGGTGGTGGTGATGTTGCAGGAGAGGCAGACATAGATGCGGTTTTGGTGGGGATGGTGCTGGAACATGCTTCTACAGTTTTTACTGAAGTTGTGGTTCCACTTGTTGAGTTCAATGGGCTTGCTTGCACTGTTTTTATTGTAGTTGTTGTCACTGTTGGTGCTGTAGACAGGGAAGATGTTGAGGATGGTGAAGCAGTAACTGGGCTTGATAAGCTGGCAGCTGGAGCAGAGGCTCCAGGAGCTGTAGGTGGTATAGCAGAGGCTTGTAGCAAGTCTTTTGCAGCAGTAGTTGTTGTGACGGGTTTCACTGTAGTGGCAACTGCACTTACTGGTTTTGATATTACAGTAGTATCAGTTGTCGCAGGGACTGATGTTGGAACTGCTTTAACAGGCATAATGGGGGGTGTAGTGAGTGTGGTAGCAACTGGTGCAGCAGCTGTGGTGGTTCTGGCAGAGCTGGGTTCTGTTGTTTTCACAGTTGTAGAAGTTGGAGGTTTTGGATCTACAGGAGATGTAGAAGCTAAAAGTGTTGGTCTTACAGTTGGAAGAGTTGATGAAACGGCACTGGGAGGGGGCAGTGCAGTTGTGGTGGTGGGGGTCTCAGTGACTGGGATACTGGCAGATGTGGAAAGCATGAGAGCGGAAACCTGGGTTGATGCTGAGCTTAAAACTGGAGCTGGAGGTGAACTAACAGTTTGGACTGAGGTTGCTACAGTAAGGGGTGCAGTCCCCTCAGGTGCAGGTGCAGTGGGTACTTGGACTGAAGCTGAGACTGGTGTGGAGGATTGATCTGAAACCTCAGTCTTAGTGTCCTCATTTCTGGTAGACTGGAAGGCCTGACTGGTGCTGGTCTGTGTTGGCTCTGTGTTAGCATCTGTCACTGCTAAACCAGACACATCAGTAGTGGTGGTGGTCTCTTTTTTGGAGTTCTGTCCTTCACTGACAGTGTCTGGGATGGTTGTGGAGTCTTTGCGGGGACGACCCCTCTTCCGTTTTGGGGAAAGAGGGGGGTTCCCTTCACATGGTGAGTTGGGCTGTGGGGAAGGTGTCACTCTGTTATCAAGCTCAGGTAATCTAGGGACAGTCTTAGGGGGCCGGCCCCTCTTTCTTTTCAAAGGTGTCACAAGAGAATTGACACTGGACTCTGTAGAGGCTGAAGTGGCATCTTTTCCTGGCGGTGTGTCTGTTTTCTTGGACTGATTCCCGCCTCGTCCTCTACCCAGATGTAGTTGTTGCTCTCCCAGCTGAGCAGCCATCCGAGATTCTGTTTCTAACCTGCGCCGAACAGGAAGATTTCTCAGCACAGGCATGTCAGGAAAAAGATGGGGTGGGGAATATGGAGGATAACCTCTGACAGGCTGTGGGTGCACAGAGGGACTGGGAGTAGTGTCTTGGTCCTGAGGCAATTTGGTAATGGCCCCTTTAGTTTTACTATCAGGGCTCAGTGATGTATTGTCTTTGTTTGGTTCGTCGACGAAACCTGAAGCGGTCTCCTCCGCTGTTGCCTCTTCTGATGATCCTCCACCCCCAGTGCTGCTTATTCTCCGCCTCCTCCTTCTTGGCTCCTTCTCCTCAACCACTGTGACCAGCCTTCCTGGGAGCTTCCGCAAGACTTTGGCTGATGGTGAGTCTTCCACCAGGCCCCGCAGGACTTCACCATCTGCTGACTGACGCTTGCGAGGCGACCGGGAGCTGGTGGAGGGGAGAGACATGGCACCATGGTCTTTGAGGTCATCATCTTTTGTCTGAAGGTCCACTGGGCAGCTGGACTCAGACAACCGCCTTTCATTTACCCCCTCCTTCCTCTCTGTCCCTGATTTGGAGCTCTGTTCCGTCTCCACAGCACACTGCTGTTTCCCTCCAGGGGGAGATGCTGTAGGAGAGGAAGGCACTGGACTGGGATTCGACTGGTTTGGCAGAGTCCTGGTTTTGATGGTCTGGTGATCTCTGGAAGGTGATAAAGCTTTTGAACATTTGGCAGAGTCCTGGAGCCTTGTTGATGTGGAGGATTTCTGATGGTCTGTGCGGAAAGGGGTTCCAGTGTCTTTCGCAGCTCCTCGTCCTCTCAGACCAAAACGGAGTCTTTCAGGTACTTCTCTAGGGGCTGCAGGCTCGGGCTCAGTTTCCGGTGAGGCCCCACGAAGCCGACCACTGGTCCTTGTAGAGGTAACAATCTTATCCTTGTCCTTGGGTTTACGGCCACGTCGGGCTGGGGGTGGTTGAGGAAGCTCCACAGAAGCTAGTGGCGACAAAAAGTCGTCGTCACTGTCATCAGATGAAGCATGAAGCTTGAGGCCCTCCTCCTTGGCCTGGTCCAGGCCCTTCCTGGTAGCCTCCACCTGCTCCTATAAACACACACCAAGAACAGATGTTTAGAATATAAAAGTTTGGTTTTATAAAGCTGATAAAATATCTTTATGTTCATGTTTTGGTTCCACAGGGATACAGGAGTGGACCAACAACTTCAAATAACACAAACAATGCTTCTCTGTATTATATAAATGGAAATGGAATACCAACGGGTTTTGGACTGTTGACCAGACAATATGAAACAAAGGGAAGACTTGAGCTCTGGGAAATTGTGAGGAACATTTTGCGCTGTTTTCAGACATTTAATAGACGGAACAATTTATTATTTAAAAAAAATAATCAGTGAAGTCATAATTTATGCAGCTTCTAGTGACAGTCCAAAACCTCTGCTGCAAGGAAACAGTGGTGAGAGTGTGTTAAACTGAACCAAAGGTGAAGTTGAGGCCTTACCTCAGCTTGTTTCAACTCTTCTTTGCACACATCTTCTAATGAGGCTTCCAGGAAGTTCATAGCGTAGCGTTCAATGGGAGTGAGCTACAGGTAGGCAGAGCACGTGGTGTGTTAATTGAGCATAAACAAACTGTAAAAATAGAACTGAGCTGTAGAGCAGAAAGGTGTAAAATCGCCCCGTCCTCCCTTACTGACATTGTTCTATTCACAACATCAATCAGTAACCAATAACAGAACTCTATTAATTCACCTGCTCCACCAGAGCTGCTATTTCCTGCTCAGCCTTGGAGAGCTCCTCTACTTCCTCCTGTTCCCCTCCGTCGTCCAGTGGTATGTTCTCATTGAATTCCGCCAGTTCTGCCACCTGCTCTGCTTTGGCCTGAGAGGCTGCTACGATGTCCTCCTCATCCTCGGCACGACACAGGGCCTGCAAGAATTACATCAAGGTGATCTCGTTATCCTTACACCATCACAGAAAAGTCATGGTGGTTTGATATGTTTAACCTGAACCTTAAGTTAAAACAGTCATGAACTTGTTTTCACTTGTCATGAATTTATTTACTCCACAGCAGCAGAACACCAGCCTTCAGAAACTCCTGCAGCTTTAACTGGACTAACCAAACATGTTTAGTGCTGAGTAACTCTGAAAGACTTGCTGTGAACAGACCGACATCACTCACTAGGCTAGTACCATTAATGTGACAAACAACCCCATAATGCAACACTCTGTAGAGACCCTGTTACTCCATTAAAAAAAAATCTCATGTGGTGACCATGTAATTGTACTGTCATTTAATATGTAACAGCCCCGTTTTTCTGGACCCAGGGTTTTCCCTGCCACAGAAAGGCTTTGAAAGGCTTGTTTTTGCAGAGCGCTTAAGCCGAATTAATGTAAAAACAACAGAGAGTTGTACGTGCTGAAAAATAATGGAGAGTAACTTGATCTCAAAATGAAAGATAAGCTGGCAACAATGACCTACCAATCAACAATCGGTGTTTAGACGAATGTCTGTGATTGGCAGCAACACCAAGCTAATCAAGGATGGTGGTTACAGCCACTGATGTAGATTTTATTTCTCCTAACTGCACTAGCTATGAAATTGACTTTTAGATAAAACCTATTCATGGCATTATTTTCGAAAGCTTCATCACTTTATTTTTAGTGCCAACAGCTTCTGCACAGTGTCATATGTGAACTATCAAATTATGCAACGACCAGGAGATTCTTCAGCTTTGTCCTGTGGCTTTAACAGTTTGTCTAAAATACGCTGCAAAAAGTGTGATTGATTTTAAACAATTACCAAAAGGTAGGTGCTAAATCTATAATGTAAGTGTGTGGCCTGTGGGATGTATCTAACCTGCTCCAGAATGATGGTGCTCTGTTTGTTGACAGCTTCCTCCTCCTCAGCTTGGGGCACTGTTAGCTCCACTGCCACTTCTCTCTTCTCGCCGTCATTCATGTCAAACAGCTCTCGGATGGTTTGCTGAGGAGCGACGTAAAAATGAAATTAAGAGGCACTTGAACTACTTAATGTCCTGACGTTATCACAGCAGCAAAAAATTCTTTCTGCTATTAATGACTGTATTCAATTAGACATTTTAGTAAAAATACACACCTACAATTAAATTGCCAGTTATGAAGTGCAGCCATTAAAAACTCCTAACAGACTTAACTAGAAAAATCATGGAAGACTAGAGAGAAACAAACACACTTCCTCAAACTTGTATATCATATGCCACTGGTAGCAGAAATAGTGAGTTGTGGTAAAATGTGTTACACCGTGTTCCATATGAAACTGCTGTTTGTGCAAGACTCATAAAAGGCTCATTAAAAAGGCTAATTTTTAACCCTTGGTTGCTGCAAGGGTTGTATTTACTTTTCCTGGCAACTCTGCAGACTAATTGTTCACTATAGGGTCACTGTAAATTCCTACCTGTTTGAAGAAGGCAGTGGTGAAGTTTCCTCCTTCAATAGCCATATCTCCCAGCATCCTCTTCTGATTGGCTTTCTTTAAGATGTTTTCCTCCACTGTACGCTCACTGATTAGCCTGAAGAAGAACATTGCACAAAACACTGATGAGCTGTTGAAATCACATTATTTATGGGGTAGTGTAGCTGAAATGGTACAGACTGTCAGCTTAATTATATACTGTCTTACAAGCCATTTCCTACTTCCTTCACTCTGCAACGAGCAACAAAAATAAACCGATTAATTAATGAGCCGATTAAGACAATTGAGAGAAAATTAATCAGCCACTATGTTAATAATCAATTAATCATTTCAGTTGTCACTTTCAAGGAAAAAGCAAATGTAATAAATGTTTTCTCCCAATCAGTCTCTTATGCATAGAATCACATGAATAAACAAATTTTAAAGGGAAAAAAAGATTAACCTTCTTAAATAAGATCAGTCTATAAAAATATTTACCTTTCTGGGTGACTGGGGTAAAATAGATTTA
This sequence comes from Monopterus albus, assembly GCF_001952655.1. Lineage (NCBI taxonomy): Eukaryota > Metazoa > Chordata > Actinopteri > Synbranchiformes > Synbranchidae > Monopterus > Monopterus albus. Next base: position 674,242 of record NW_018127947.1, on the reverse strand, counting down.
TTTTTTATTTTTTTAAATCCCTGACACTCAAAAGAGTTTTATGTCCAAATGAAGCCAAAGGGAACATTAACATAGACACCTATGACTAAAAGCCATCAGTTTAACAGACACATAAAGCCAGTAATGTCACATTGTCCATGTCTGAAAAGGGCTTCATGTAGTTAACACCGGGCCCTGTTCTGTTTAGGCGTACCAGCTCTACTGTACATACTAGTCCAAATGACTTCAGAGACCAGCGGCAGCACTGTCACCTGTATATGTGCACATCTCGGGTCTGGCCAATACGATGGCAGCGGTCCTGTGCCTGTGCATCCATGGTGGGGTTCCAGTCGCTGTCGTAGAAAACGACAGTGTCGGCCCCAGTCAGGTTCACCCCTACACCTCCACTGCGAGTTGACAAAATGAAGCAGAAGATACGACGATCTGCATTGAAGCGCTCCATGAGTGCCTGAGGAAGAAGTAAAGAAGATGCACAGAGAACAGGGTCACACATAGTGGAGCAGCTAATCCTTCCCTTCATTTTTTTCTATGATATTTTGTTAAATACTTTTATTTCCTTTGTTTTATGCAAGTCATGTACTCCCGTTTTCATGCAAGATAATCCGCACTAACCTGTCTCTGCTCTACACGGGTACTGCCATCCAGGCGGAGGTAGATGTGTCCGTGGTAGTTGAGGAACTGCTCCAGCACATCCAACATACGTGTCATCTGGGTGAAGATCAACACCCTGTGGCCTCCCGTCTTCAGCTTTCGTAGCAAAGTGTGAAGAGTCTGAAGCTTACCTGCACACAGGGGACACACAGTAGGTAACCAGCAGAACACATAACCATAGCAAAATAACTGAGCAGCGGGCACTTAGAGAGAATGAGCTTTAACTGATAAATAAGTGTGGTGTTTGGATTTTTAGGTGACATTGCACATTATTTTGTACAAATAGTGGGCTAAAGGTGAAAGCAGTCTGCCCTGAATCTGTCTTTTTGGCTGTCTGAAGCATCAGCCAACAGTCACCAGAACTTTACAGCAGGAGAGGTTTGATTTAGAGAAGCAATATGTAGACAGCTTACCACAATCATACTGTATGAGCCTCAGGTCCGGGAACTGGGTCCTCATGTTACACTGGATGTGGTGGAGACTGCGAGCGAGTGGAGCGACTTGAGATGACAGCGTGGAGGAGAAGACAGCCTGCTTGTGGCTCAGAGATGGAGGAGGATGGCAGCAGTGCATGGAGATTGGAGCAGCCTCCACTTGGGGAACTGCAAATGTAAACCTAAAACACACAAACAATACCAGTTAAATCACAAATATTTCAGTATAGTTAAAGCTCTTATATCCTCAGTTATGCATCTTGTCAAAAAAATCAGTCTGCTGACCAGTTATGTACCTGTCTATAATGTCGCTGAGCAGCTCCAGCCTCCCCTCAGTGCTGTGGATGGCCTTTCTCACAGCGTGACTCTGAAACCAGCAGTTGTGTTTGTTTTGCCACTGTGCAAACAGGCAGCTGCTGTGACCTGAGCGGCCCCACTCCCGCTGAGAGCTCAGAGCAGCTGGCAATGGATGAGGACCAGTGAGAAAAGTCAGGAAGTTCAAAACCTCCTGGCCGTACATGGGCTTCGCTCCACAGTGGTGCTCGTTGACTCGAATGATAAAGTCCAGCCGGCTGTCACGCTGCTGTTTGAGGCCATCTCCCAGCCACGACTGTTGAGTAACAGGAAATAAACATGTGGGTGTTATGCTGAATTGATCAAGACAGCAGGTAAACACTGAGGAAGCTCGGTGTTTGCTACTTGGAAGGAAAATCTTCCTTAATGTAGTTTGTAACCAGTGCTGTTCAAATGTGTGATGAGCTAAATTAACCCTAAATATGAACAAATGTAATCAATCAAGGGCGTTTTTGCTGAGGTCTGTTGATGCTGATGGAAAGACAACTTGCTTACCATGTAGAAAGGAGAACGAGGAGGTGGGCGAGGCACTTTTCGGGGTGCAGGGTAGGCTCTTGCACTTGCACTGGGTCTCGATTTTGTGCTGACTGGAGTTTGACTGCTGCTGCTGCTGCTATTATCATGTGCTGTTGTTGAACACCTGGATGCAGACGACGAGGAGCTCACCTGAGCTGGAGCTGAAGAGGGGATAGAGGAGAAAGAGCAGAGCAAGGCAGACATGCCTGTTGTAAAGAACTTGATTCTACAGTACAAACAGCCATGGGTTTGCTTTAAGAGTCAACTTCACTCAGTTTAATAAATGTAAATTATTTATTAAAAATTTTTGACTTCTATTATGTGACCCTGACTAGTCCACTTACTGCTGGCAGATGACTTGCGGATACTGGATTAAATTAATAATGAAATGACTGCAGTACTTATCATATACTAACTTCTTTACCTTAATACACTAAACTGGCTTTGAGAGACCTTCCTGTGACTGCTGAAACGTCCCTGCATGGATGCTTCCTCTTACATGAAACACTGCACACACCTGGTGCTCTAAGCAGCTTAAAAAATTTGGAGAGGGGTAGTAGGAAAGAAAAATACTAAATAGTTGCAGTAATGATCTGAGCCAGTTCTGCTTCTCATGCATGCACACAGCTTTATGAATTATGGCTCGAGTTCATTCTCTCACCTGGCTGCTCTGTGTTTGATGGTGGAGGCTGCACTACTTTGAGGACAGGGCGAGGGGTTTGGGTCTGGTTCAGGGTTGAGGTAGGGTGTCTGGGAGGAGCCATGGTGTAGTGGGCAGTAGCAGGACCAGGGGTGCGCTGGGCCGTCTGCAGTGGAGCCTGCAGTGGAGCCTGCAGTGGAGCCGTGTTTCTGACAGGGGTTGTGTTGGCAGGGGCGTGCAGGGAAGAGAGTGCCTGAGAAGCAAGACGAGGGGAAGGGGCCACTGCAAGGGTGGGCACAGGCCCACCCTCCTTGCCTGTTGACTGACGCACAACGATCTTCACAACGCCTGGGCTGCTCACCATGGAGGAGGGCACTGAGGAGAAATAAAAACATACGAGCTGTGAGAAACAAGCCTGCATGGAGAGGTCTGAATGGGCACAGTACTGAATTTCAAAAGATTAAGACTGAAGCTGATGTCGTAAGGGTGGTTGTCATGGTCTGTCAAAAAAGATCCCCAACAGGAAATCATGTGCAAACAAAAAATATTGCTGGGCACAAAATTAAATGGTTAATTTTATGCTAAATTCTGATCTTTTTCTTAGATCTGATTTGTTTGTGTTGCTGCATCACATCTAGGGGTGGCTATGGTGCAGGAGGTAGAGCCCAGCCCACACGTCGGTGTCCTTAGGCAAGACAAGCTGCTCCCGATGGCCAGGTCAGCACCACCATCGGTGTGTTTATGTGAGTTTGTGCCACAGATGGCTGCCTCGGTGTGGAACATAAAAGTGATTAAAAATTAAAATCTGTGTGTGTAATCTGTAAGTGACATGCACCTGGCTGTGGTGTGAACACCACTGACCTCCTCAACTGCCACACATGCACAGATTTAACTGAAATGTGAACCACGTGTGTACGAGAATAACAACAGTCAAAATCTACAGTTCCTCCTCAAGTGTTCAATTACACTTTGATCCTTCCAGCTTGGCCTGATCAGAACCATAAATGGCCAAAAAAGCGAAACATCCGGGTCTCTCCACTGACCCCCGTCACTTTTGTTGCTCTCCTCCATGTGAGGGGCAGACACTGAATGATGATGACAGGCCATATGTGCAGCGGAGGGAGACGTTAAAACAACCACATGGATTCTGATCTGACCATTCTGACAGCGCTCGTACAGTCAGAGATCAGATAGGAATCGGATCTAGGAGCAAAAAATCCAATTTGGTTTGTTCAAACATCTGTGAAAAGATCAGATTTGAGTCACTTCTACTGTGATGTGAACATAAATTAAGGGAGAGAAGAGTTTAAAACCTTGTGAGGAGGCATTATGAGACAGCCGATTCACAGGGGGAGCAGCAGCAGAGGTGTTTGCCGGGTGTGTGTTGGATGTGCTCTGGACAGCCATCTGGGCAGGCTGGCTGATGAGGTGGTGCTGTACCCCGCTGGACACCAGGTGCATCACATTACCTGTGCAGCGACAGTGAGTCAGACAGTACTTCAGATTCTCCAGTTATTACTTTGTCACAAAACATATCTAATCATTTACACTGACTGAAAAATCAGGTTTAAATAAATATATAAATGTGCTGCACAATTATGGCAAAAGAAAGCAGAAATCATCATCAGTAGTTTACTTAATATTATTAACATGAGTTTCAGGAGTAGAACTCTAAAACAATCTCTTTTTGTTTTCCTTGAAACTGCAATGTCTTGTTTTGTTCCAGGCAAGACTAACATTTCATACTGGTGGCACCAGTGTCAGATTTTAAACAACCTTGCCATCCAGTGTGCAGGGTTAAAAATAACTGAACAGTTTAACTGTATAAAAATTATTGATGAATGATTGCAGTGACTCTCTACCGAAGAGTTCCTACTGGAGCTGTCAGGTTCTACATCTTTTCATTTGGTCATACTGTGCACATGTGGGTCACTCATACTGTCAAAGATGCATTTCAAAGAAAACATCACAACCTTAAGTGGAATTAAAGGGTTAAATAAGTTTTAATATATTTACACAATCAAGTAAACTGAACCACTGAATCCTTTGGGTGCATGAGAGATGAATGTGACATAACAGAAAAATCGTCTGACACAAACCTTGAACTGGGCGTGGAGGAGCTGCTGGGACCTGGTGGATCTGGGCTCCAGAGAGAGTCAGCTTGTTGCCCTGAAGCTGGAAGGTGACGGGTTTACTACCCTGACATGATGACACAGGCCGCCCTGCCAAGGAGGCGAGCTGGGCTATGCTCACTACCTCACCAGCTTTTAAAGACAAAAAGAAAGAATAAGAAACATTATTATGTCAGTTTACTACAGCTTCCACTACTCTTTGTTCATGACAACCTTTACAACAGTATCACAGTGTATAATAGTTAAAAAATGATTTGTGCTTCTCTGGCTGCTGAATTTACTTAAAGTACATTTTTTAAAAAGCATATCAAAGGACTCAAATTATCATCTAGGGTGGTGATAATACTTCACCAGGCTCTATATAGAGGCAGCATCTCTTCAGATAAATGAATAACAGATGTAAAACACTGAAGACGATGACGGTGTATGCTTACAAGGCAATCTAGCCTGCATATCTGGACTGAGCAGAACCCTCTGGGGCATGACACTGCTGGGGTTTGG
>NW_018127947.1:665630-668978 GCF_001952655.1 Monopterus albus | reverse complement strand
GTCAGTGCTGGTTTTGGAGCACTGGATCTCACTGCAGTTTGAGCAGGAGGATGCACAGGCAGGCGAGGAGGGGGTGCGGATGCCACTGAACACACCACTAACAGAAAAAATAAGAATCAGTAAAAGTAAGTAAAAGTGTAGACATGCAAAGAAAGATAACCAGTACTTTGGTCTAATTGTGGAAACAGGTTTATCTGTGATACACAACTTTGATGTTAACTTGAACGAATCAACATCTGCTTATTTTTTTCTGTTTGTTTCCTTTCACTTGCCTTGTTGAACTACAGGAGCAGTTGCAGGAGCTGATGTGACGTCAGTAACCAGGGGAGGTTTGGGGGTCTGAGTTGCAGGAGGCACGGAGCACATGGGTTTGTTCATCAGCAGAACAGGTCGATTATCGGCTTTGGGAGGCGGCTGGAACATCCTGGAACACACAAATTAATGAAAGATCAACAATCAATTCATTTATTGTTTTAAATACAAATGTTATACTTTTCAAAATTTCACACTGACTTTGCACTGATGTCTCTACTTCTGCCTCTTAATTGAGCTTTTCCAATACACTAAATCGGCTCTTTATGCTCAAGATCCTAAATGGATATTTGCCAAGTAAAGATGTAGTCGGCAGAAAGTGTTGCTGCCAATAATGAAGGAAAACAAAGAAGTTTCATTTTCACTACTACGACTAGCAGCATGTCCATTCTTTTAACACTACTGACAGATTTTCCAAAAGTGATTGATTGATTGAGGGAAGAACTGCAGCTAGACAACATCTGAACATTTATGATAGAGGCCAGTTCACTCACTTCTATGTACCTTCAGCACTTTTAGACAGTTCTTTCTCTAGATCTTGACCAAAAATATTTCATTTTGGAATCATTTTAGCAGAAAAATAATCATCCGAATAGACTGTTATCAGCTGCCAAGTGAGAGTCAGCTTTTCTTAGACTAGCATTTAAACTGAGCTGATAGCATTTTAAAAACACTGTGAAGTGACCTTTATCAAAATACCTACTCCACAGAACAGAACATTCCCAAATGACAGTATGAGTCTCTGTACTAACCAGACACATATATTTTCTCTATGCTACACATTTTTCAAGCCTCTGATGCTGAACTGTATACCTGTTGACTTTCATGCGGACTGGTTTGGGTCGTGGAGGGGGTTCGGGGGACTCCACGATCTCCTGGATTAGTTGGCGGCTGACCTTGTGGCGCGGCAGGAAGATGTCAGCCTGGTACCGGGAAACACAGCTTTCCAAACCAACAAGGTCAAACATAGACAGGTCGCAACGCTGAGGACACAAAAACATCAAAATGAACTACTGACTGACAAGAAAGTAGCACAGTTGTAGCCTGTTATTTCAGGCTACCATCTGATCAAATGCCCTACTTTTCCTTTAATGCTGACCTTCAAAGGAGAGACCTCCAGGGCGTCCAGCACCAGGGAGGCTGTGTGGAAAATAATGGGCTGCATGATGAAGGGTGACTGGATAGGCCGAGGGTCAAACAGGTTGGGATGGTTGCACACTTTGCGGAGTTGCATGAGAATGTTGATCACAGACATGAAGTGACCGCTGGCCAGTGTTTCTCTGGTCCTGTGAACCACAGGCAAAAGGTGGTTAGTAAAGAGATCCAGCTGGTAACATGAACAATGCAAGTAAGAATAGTATGGGACTGAAATGGATATATTATTATTGGTGAAAAGAATAGTGGGCAATGACCATTCTGATAATCAATTAATCATTTAAGTCACCTTTGAATCAAAAACGCAAGAAGCATACAAAATATCTTTGAATTTTCTAGTGTTTTGTGTATACTTTCTGAGATTTTAAAGACAATTTGTGAAATAATAAACAAATTATTTGTCAATAAAAATAACCCTAATTCTAAGCCCCAATATCTTGCACAAAAATTTTTAAAATTTCCATTTTGTTGTCATATGAATATGACAAAATAAAAACTGTTAAAGACAAATATCTAATTAGTTGTTTGGCTGAAAAAAAAAATAAATCACTGGATGTCTAATAATTTTTTCAAGTAAAAAGATTTGCTGGGTGCTGGATCATCTCTGAACACTTTTCAACACAAGTGTGTGTAACTTACGATGCCTGTGCCATGAAGTCATCGTAGAGAAATCGCTGTCTCTTGGAAAGGCGACAGTGCACTACATGCTCATATTTCTTGGGCATCTGCTTCTCCACGTCGGCCTTGATCCTCCTGAGAAGGAATGGCCTCAGCACCTTGTGGAGCCTCTTGACCAGGCCCTCGTTGTATTCCTGACTGCCCTCGATCATTCCCGTCAGCGGGTTGGAGAACCACTCTTTGAACTCACGGTGGGACTGGAAGACGTGGGGCATGAGGAAGTGCATCAGAGACCACAGCTCCATCAGGCTGTTCTGCAGGGGGGTTCCTGTCAGCAGCAGTCGCCGGTGGCTGTAATTAGAGGAGAAGTTTAGGTAAATGTGCCAAGATTTACATCATTAGGATTTTAGATGGCCACAGAGGAGAAATGGCTTCAAAAACAAAGGCAATTTCAGTCAAAGCTGTGTGCTCTCTCATATTCTCAATTTGCCCTGTATACCTTAAGAGAAGATCTATGACTGACTGCTTGCACCAAAAGCAGAAAATAAGTGCCCGCTCATGTGCAGGAGCTAAAGTGCTCTTTGGAGCTCCGTGTGAGAAATTACAGCCATCTGGACCAGGCCTCCATCCAAATCACGGCAAGTTAGTCTCATTATATTGATGAAAAATAACTATTTCAGATGTTAACGTTAGCAGGCCAGCCTTCACATCCACACATCACTGTGGCCTACACCATGTTTGCATTCAAAGGCAAACATGGATAATCCTGAATGACAGCTCGTTTTTTGCAGTGGAATGCACACTGACACTTTTTATGACAAGCAAGAGCCTACAGACGAGACAGAAAGGCAACCTTGAATGTGCTTGGAAGCGCCACAGAGACATGTTTCGTCAGTAACGATTACGACTCAGTACAAAATTATTGCTGCTTGCTTATGACACCTATTCAGATTTTCCCATCTACAAGCATGATACAGTATGTAAAAAGAACAGTGGTGCCAGGACCATCTGACTCCACTGGGTTATACAGTGACATACAATGAGTAATGTGGAAAAAAAGCACATATTTTTAATTACAGGGTAATTAAATAAATAAAAAGAACTTGCATGATCTGGAAATCACACAAATATTTGCATCATTTGCTTTCTCTTTCTACTACACCAAACCACTCTGCATGTGATCCAACCAGTCTGTTACAAAAACTGCTGCTTCTACACTGTACGCATTAACATCTGCACAAGATCCCTGTACCTCTAGGGATA
>NW_018127947.1:642790-665595 GCF_001952655.1 Monopterus albus | reverse complement strand
CAGGCTTTGCCAGCGCTGGGACTTGAAGGTCTTGATGTTTTGTGCCTCGTCTAGGATCAGATACCGCCAAGACTTGCGTCGGAAAGCTTGGTGATCCTGCAGCACCAGCTTGTAAGAAGTGATGCACACGTGGAAAGCATTAGGCTTTGTCCACCCCTGAGAAAAGATGAGGAAAAAAAAACGGTATGGTTTAATCTATATTTTTCAATACAGACCTTTTCATATAATTGGCCATTTTAGAAAATCACTATATGTCAGATCAGCTACTACTCACTGGAGAAAACACTCCAGAACCAGTGAACTCATTACCTGTCTCTTTAGCTTCCTCTCCTTTTGGCTGCCAAAGTAGGTGAGGATTTTAAACCCAGGACACCAGCGCTTCAGCTCCATCTCCCAGTTCAACATCACACTGGTGGGAACAATGATGAGGTGAGGGCCCCAGTTACCTGAAAAAAAAAGGAAAAATGACAAAATATCAGCAGTAGAAAAGAAGCCGAGTTCAGTAACCGAATAAAACTATGAGAAGCAAAGGACATTCACTAGGAACTGAAGTGAAATATACCAGTGAAGTTCATTTAAACAGCACCTTTTAAGAACAGCTATCATAAAATGCTTCCCTGTTAGGACAAGAATCATATAAAACAAAGTTTTTACGCTGCTTTTTAAAGATGCCCACAGTTTCCACAGATCTTAATTCGTAAGATTAACACCTGCAACCGCCTTTGCCTCCTTTTGTCTTGAGCCTGGGTAGTTTCACTGAGAGGCCACTTCTCTTTTGTGGGAACACCCTGATCACATTCACACCTGGCGGGAACAACCTGATCACATTCACACCTGGACCTATCAGTACAACCACAGGCTGACCTGTGGGACACTGAGCAGCTACTCTAGAGCACTGGAGGTTAAGTGCCTTGCTCAAGGACACCACGGTGGTGGTAATGAGGGTGGGGTAAGCTGCTTAACCTTGTTCTCCGGGTTGTCTCCTAACCAGAAGATCAACAATTTGATTCCTGGCTTGTCCAGCCCACATGTTGAAGTGTCCTTGAGCAAGACACTGAACCCCCAGTTGCTCCCGGTGATGACACCTGTGCGTGAATGTGAGTACAAATGGATGAATGTCCAAATAGTGTGAAAGCGCTTTGAGTGTGCTGCAATGCAGAGAAAAGCGCTATACAAGAAGCCAATGTAAAGAAATCAAAATAGGTGTTAGATGAGACTTTTGGGAGGAATTTGTCACAAGCTTAGCAGCAGTATTGTGATCCACCTGTAATTGACCCAGGGATATCTTTCTAAGGCAGGTGAAAGGGGAGTTACAGTAGTCAAAATGAGATGAAATGAAAGCATGAAGAATCATCTCCATGTCAGCTAGAACACAATGGGCCTGACATTCCTCAACTGGTAGGAACTGGAACAAACTAAACAATTTACATGCTGGTCAGGACTCAAAGCCTGGTCAGCAGTCTTACCCAGCATTGTAAAAATATATAAGTGTTACTAAAAACATACTGAGTTTGTCTGTTACCTTTTTCACAGGCGAGGTGAGCTAGCAGAGCAATAGTCTGGATGGTCTTGCCCAAACCCATCTCATCAGCCAAAATGCCGTTGAGCTTTTTCTCGTACATAGTGACCAACCAGTCGAGTCCAATGTGCTGGTATTCTCGTTTGCAGGAATGGAATGGGAGTCTTGACCTTTTAGTGGAAATAAAGATGAAAAAGCAAAATTAGTGATTTGTTTCTAAACACATTATACATGTTAGAAAATAGTTTCTGAAAACATATGAAAAGACTGAAAACTATGTAGCGCTGAATTGTGGAGTTAGACCCTTTCATCACTTTTTGGTCGGGGAAGAAAGCATCGCTCGATGACACACTGAAGCCATCCTTAACACAAGGCCTCCCCCAAAAACTGAAATGCATCTTTCTTCCGTTAATACATCCGTGACGAGAACAGATGGCACATTTCTGCGATTAGTTTTCAGCATGTCTTCACCTGACACACCGCCAGCATTTCAGAGCAGAGAATACTCCTTATTTCTCCATGATTTTTAAAGCTAATTTCCTAAACTTGCCAATATGTTTAATCATTTAATTTGACTGGGTGGTTAATTACATCTTTCTGTGACGTGACAAACTCAGAACATATTTATACTTTACAATCTATTTATTATATCTTGAATTGTGGAAATTTTAGGTTACAACAAACTACTGTTCTCAATATTGAAGACTGACCTTCGTAGTAGCCAAAGTGTAGCCTTTAGGCTGCAGACTTTCTGCAGTAGCAGCAATGTGGCTGATTTCTTTTTTTGGCCTTGAACTAGACGAAGATGGGCTGTTATCTCCCTCCTTTAGCAAAACCTCCATTCCTTCATCTCCACACTCATCATCATCATCATCATCATCTTCTTCTTCCTCACTCTCATCATCCTCTGCACTGTCTCCTGGTGACTCTGAGGGAGGACATAATGTAGGCAGCATGTATTAAACCAGTCAAAGTTGCAACTTTGTTTTGTCAGTGTTTCAGCACATAAACAATTCACATGAGATTATTTTGATTCCCTGTGAGCAGGTTAATACCTGAGGAGGAAGTATTGCTTTCCACATCGCTTTCATCTTCTTCACTCTCCTCCTCCTCGTCCCCAGACACCTCCGAATCAGAGCTTGCTTTGGAGCCAGATGCAGAAGGTGCCTCAAAGTCAGAGGCATATGCTCCTTTGTACTTCTCCAGCAGCTCCTCGATACTCATATCACCTACAAGAGACACAGAGACATGTCAGCACAGAGGTTTACTGCTCCTGTGACATGCAGCGTTCTGACACATCTACATTAAAACAGAAATTCAGTATAAGTGCACAAAGAACATCTGTACTGGGGAACTTTCAAATCTGTCTACTTTGCACAATTGTTTGTGAGGCGGTACTTTTAACTATAAATGTCTTGAATAAACCTTGAAATATCATTTAGATCATGAAAAACTGGAATGGCTGTTTAATTTCTCATCTCAAAGTTTCTCCAGTACTATGGAGTAAATGCTTTGTAAGACATTTATTGTATTGTTCTTAAGATTCGCCAACTTTTTTATACACTGGTTCTGGCTTATCTGAATTTAGTGTCCTTAAAGCACGATGTACATGTAGCGTTGAGACTTTTACACAGAATTTAAGATGACATTGAGCTGATTTCTCTTCAACCAAGTGAACAGCATTTTAAATCCCTACACAAATTAACAACTAAATTCTACTCAACATAAGCAAGTGCACCTTCCATTTCATGCATCAGTGTGAAAAAAGCACCTACCTTCTCTAGCCAAGTCGCCCAGTTCCTGTGCGTGATCTACATTCCCTTCTACCTTCTCCTGGGCTGCTATGGTCTCCTCCTCATCCTCAGCTGAAGAGCAGAAAAACAGGCTGTAAATCACTAATAGACCAAAAATATGTAATTTCAAGGAATTCAAAATAAATACTGATGCAATATTTTATCTCAGTTTCCAAGATGTGTATACCTGAAGTGTGTACCAGAACATTTTCCCCCACATCTTACCATCCTCTTCATTAGCAGTGAATTCCCCATCTTCCTCTTCCTCCTCCACTGATGAAGATGTTTCTTCAGAGCTTTCTTCCTCGAAGCCCGTGTCCTATATAATTCAGGGTTTCAATGATTAAATGACCATATTAATTCAGCCATAACAATTTATTTGTATTTTCAAATGTAACAGTACTTCATAGAATGTTCATGGCCTCTTAGAAAACACATATGCCACAAACCAGTCATAAGCGTATCCTGCCAGAAATACAATTTGCTTTTTTAAATTAATAACAACATCTAAAGTCTTAGTTCTGTCATTTATTGAAAAAATTATTAATATTTTTCTGGCAAGACTCTCAGTAAGTTTCTTTTTGTTTTGTCTATGATTAGAGTATCTGAAGTTGCTAAAGTAAAATCATCCTCTGTTTTGAGTTACAACCAGTCTTAAAAATAATAGCATTAACACCAGTTTAATAACATTAGGTGAATAATAATTTGAAGGTGAAAAAAGAAAGAGAAGACAAGCCATCATCTACATGTTCATGTTAACACATGTACAGTAGGTACAGTAATGGACGTTAGAGACGTGCCAGTGTATCTGTAGTCAGAAACTCCTGACTGAAAACATTATGTTCGCAAAATCTTGGTTCATCAGTTTTAAAGTATGAAGGTCTGAGGACTGAAACGCTGCACATAAAATGAGTGAAACTGGTTCTTTCAACTTTTAACATCAAATTTTAAAAAATGGGAATGTATGAAAACATGAACAGACACATACTGTAGAGTCTTAGAGACACAGACACGGTACTGCATTTAAAGTTATTCCCAGTCAACTATCTTAAACTTTAAAGAGCCAACCTAATGTTGTTTCTGGTGTTTTAGGGGATTTGTACGCTCTTTTGCACAGTCCAGGTCTTTGCCAAGTTTGTTAGGTGAGTCCACTGCAGTGACTGAGTGAAGTAACTTTATATTTTGGCAATAGCAGTATTTCAGGAATGTCACAATAACACAATGATCATAGCATGACAACTGGATGGCAGCACATCTCTAATGGATATTTACAGTGGACAGTTTGAGTGACTGTGTTCACCTTTGTTTTCAATTACAAATTTGTGGCCTAAAAATGGTTTGAACTGTTTAAACGCCTGTGTGATTTTTTTCATGTTAAGTCTGCAAGTTGTTTAAAAACAAAAGGCAGTTGGTAATGACGTCAAGCCTGCAGTTTACTGTAGAGGTTTAAATAAGAACTTGTGACGGCAACAGCAGAGGTACCTGTGGCAGTTTGAGGGTGCTCAGTAACTTGTCCAGGGGCAGCAGGCCCTCTTCCTTTAACAGTTCAATTTCCCTCCGATGGCTCTCTGCATCGTTGCCCTCCTGCTGCTCCTCCACCTCTATTGTCTCCTCATCATCCTCCTCCTCACATGGAGGCTCAAAGTCCCTGTCTGCATAAAGAAAAGGGAATAGTTTTGTACTGAAAAACCACTTCATTTCTGACTGCATTGATATAAATTGAGGAAATCAAAAGGTATTTCCAAATAAAAAGATCTGTGATATGTCTTGTATCCCAGATGGCTGGGTTTATAAGGTGCCACATCAACTGCAAGGTTTCAGCTGAAGGTTTTGAATTCAAGAAAGAAAGTCATTTGATTCAGTTAGAAGACATTCTCAAGCAAATCTAAGCTTGGGTTTCAGTGACAGAAGTGCTTGATGACTAATGAGACCATGTTTGCACTTTGGCACCACAAAAGCATGCCAGACAATAAAATGAAGGTCGGACCAGACTATTGACACTAACAAATGAACCCCTGCCAAGTCTATCCTCCTTCTGACTGAGCAAACTCTCAAAATGAAGTCACTGTTCACCCCCGTGCTGAAGGAAATAGCTGCCACTGGTGGCACGGACAGCAGGGTAGTCCAACAGGTTAAACAAGTCTTAAACGTGACAACTGCCAAGCTGTGCTAGATACAGTGTCCTGCAAGTGCTGTGCCAAGAAATGTTTTACTGCACTGACAAATATTAGACTTATCTTAGTCAAGCTCATATAACCAGGTGGGACTTTTACAGAAATCTGAGAACATGGCTGATTCTCTCAGTGATGCAATAACCTTGACAATGAAAAACAGCTTTGTTTCCATTTTCTCTGTGGAAGCTTAAGAAGATTCAGTTATTTGTGTGTAGCTATGACAACATCCCTGTGTGAACCAGCCAATCAGCACTGAAAGCACTTTCAGTGCTACAACATGGAGAGAATAAGCGCTATTTATTAAAAAAAAAACAAAAAACAACTTCTTACCATCCTCATCAATGGGAAGTGGGAGAGACTTCTGGGGAGTCAGAGAGATGGTTTCAGCAGGTCTGGTGGGTGCCAGTGACTTGCTGAGGAGGTCTGAGTATTTCTCCGTCTGACCAACAATGAAGTCCAGCTGAAGGTCCAAAGCCTTCTTCCTCTTCTCCTCCAGCCTGGACTGCTGCTTGTACTGCACCACCTTTATGAACAAAGCACCAGCCATAATAAAGCTACAAGAACGACACATTAGAAAACACCTGGCTCCTGGACAAAACCCATTCATGTAGAGTCAGTATTTATGGTCTGGGGGGTGTATTTAATTTCTATCAAAAAAACAAAACAATCCACGGGTGAACACTGAACCACAAAGTTTGGTTCCTCGTTTTTTCTGAATCATCTGTACCTTCTCAACGCTGCTCCAGAAAGCCCGGACTTCCTTTGCAATAGAGGAGGCAACTCTTCTGATTTTAGCATGTTCATCTCTCTTTGCTTTTTCTTCCTTCTGCCTCAGCTCCTCATGGTGTCGCATCACCATCCGTACCACCTAAGGGCATACCATCAGAAAACATCTAGAACATACAGCATACCTCAGTAACCTTTCAGACTGAGGTCTGAGTAGAAATGTGTGCTTACAACAAAAGCACATTTTTTATCTTAACTGTTTAATGTAGTATTAGTTTGTGAGCATGTGAGATGTTGACTGGAAGTGGACAGGAAACCTCTGTGATGATTAACTGTAGCTACCTTTCTGGCCACCCCTCTCTTCCAGCGTCTCTCTTGAGCAAAGTCAGCAGAGAGCCACTGCATCTCCTCACACAGGTAGTCCCAGTGAACTTTGGGTCGTGACGGCTCTGTCAGGCGGGTGAGACGCTTCATCGACCAGAAACCATCTCGCTTCAGCGCCTGGGTTCGATGCTCAATGTCTGCTTCCTATAAGGCATGATGGCCAAACCATTTATTACTGACAAGGTGTTTCTGATATTGTGAGTTTGGTTTGGGTGTGAAAGGAAAAAAATAAATAAATCAATTCACATAAGGATCACAAACTTAGCTGCAAAGGCACTGTGTGGCACCTGGACGGTATTGTGCAGTTTATCTTTATAAAAGTCACGTGTTTGGCCACATTTTGGACTGTAGAACTTAATTAGCTTGGCAGGACAAATTAGTTAACTGACATGAAAATTTGTTGTTTCAGTCATTTGTCAAGCAATAACAGTGCAAAATGCCAACTTTCTGCAGATTTCAGGCTCTCAGAAAGCAAACCCTGCCATTTCTCTGTCATATATCAACATAATCGGAATATTCAGGAATTTTGGTCAGACAAAACGAGGTACTACAAGACATTATCTTCATTTCAGTAAAATTATGACAACTTTTTTATGTTTAATGGTCAAAACAATGAAAAGAAATTGGCAGATTAAATCGATAATAAAAACAGTGGTGTCCGTCCTTGTGCTCACACTTGTCTCTGCTTTTTACTGTTTGGCAGACGTTATTCATGATCACTTAGCCAGTGATGTTTAACAGTGCATTTCAGTAAACTACAGAGACGAGTGCATGGTTTGGTACACAGTTAACTTTAACAAGAGCCTAAAAATAATGCCTCTTTATCATTTGGAACCAAATTGTGACCCTGAGAATCAGAATCAAATCCTACTGTCACTTATCACTCCACTAGACTACAGCTGGTGGAACAGAGTGGCAGTGTAAAGTCTCTTCAACGCAACAGTTTGTTGATTATGTGTTACTTCTAGCTCTCCAACTGAACAAGGACAAAAACATCAAATACAAAAGGTTAACACCATGATTTTATATGCACATAGCTTATTACCTAAAACAAATCAGAAGGTGGTTCTGTAAACCTGTCTGATCACATACTAATGAAGTCCCTGCTCAGGATGCTTCATTTCTCTGCTGGAAAGTAGGAATGTTTGACAGTTCACAGCGATTTGTCTAAGTGATTTCACTTTCTGACGCCTTCCTACTCAGGTCACCATAAATGCAGAGAATAATCTGTGAATGCACAGCTAATCCCAGTCACAGTGGCAGCAGCATTTTGTGGCACCTCCAACCACCTATGGAATATTAAAAAAGTTATTTTGATTTTCTGATTCACTAAACATTTTAAGTTCTTCTAGTGTCATGACGCTGCCTTGCTTCTCCATTATTGCCAAACAAAAAGAAGTTGTTAAGGCTCACTCACATGTTTAGCCAGCTCTGCTATGTCTGTGTGACGTTCTCCACGTAGTCGCTGAGAAGTGGCCTGGTCAGGCGAGGAAGAGGACAAACTGTAGGAACCAACAGAGGACGGAGAAACGAACTTGCCGTGAGGACCCCGGAGAGGTGAGGCCCTCTCCCGTCGTCGTATGGACCAGTCACTGGTGGGCGAGGGACCTGGGTAGGAAGAGGAGGCGGAAGGCGAGACAGGAGACGAATTTGAGGTGACCCTGTCTGCTATCCACTGGCGCACCTAAAAGCCAAAGGATCAGAAGTGGAAATTATTAAAAAACAAACAGATGTAGGTGAAAGTAGTACAGTTCACTAAGATAAAAGCCACATTCATGAATTAGGTTAGAGCAAGAGTTTAGAAGAAGCAAATGGACATGCTCCAGAACAATGCACTGGCCGTCCACTGGATTTTCTGTATGCAGAGCTGCAATCATAAAATAACTGAAGTCAAAGAAAAACCTCTTTAAGTCAGAATACTCCGGGTTATGAACAGTGACAGTGCCTAACTAGGATGTGCTCGTGAATGCCGTGTTAAAGGCAGTCTATCTGGGTGTCTGAGAACCACCACTTACCTTAAGGAACAGTGCCTTTCTGTCTGTCCTGCTCTGTCCATGCTGGAAAACACACACGGCTTAGCATGCGGCCAACTCAAAAGAAATATATCACTAAATAATAAAAACACTGTTCACAAGAGTTACATCAACATGGACCACAGTAGGATGGTAAAATGATGCCACTATTTAAAATATGCCAAAATACCTGATATGACTCATAGTAGCATAAAGAAACGGTGGTGTAATAACAAATATTGCTTTTGTGTTCAGCCAAGACACATCTTCTTAATTTCTTTTTTTCAGGATCTGGACTAAGTTAAAGTTCACAAAATTACTTCATAAAACTGTCATACACTAAAATACAAGCACAACTACAGACACATCACCTCTGCCTGAAATGTTTTGTTGACGCGATAAGTTAAAAAAAAATATACAGGGCGCAGTGTGAACCTAACAACTCTTCTTGTGGCATTGAGTATATTATAAAGATAAAAGTAAAATCAACCTTGCCTAAAATATTAAGATAAACAATAGCTAATAAACACATTTCAGCATCATCACAATCACAAAGCAGCACCTGGACTCTTATTAACATTATTTTCACTTCAGCTGTGCCCTTGTTTAACCGAGTCTGATACAACTGCCTGGGACTGGCGCTCAATCACTTTAGTATGATGATGCACACTGCTTCAGCGTGTCATGTTGTTTAGAAACTTATCTCCATATCTATACTGACTGTCTGCCTACCTCTTAGTCCATGACTCTGCCAAAACTCTCTCTTCTGTCTAACTGTCTCTGCAGTTTTCTCTGTCTTTGATAGAATGGATTTCATTACCAGATTTCCCATTTTTCGTGAAAATACCTTGAGTGGTGAGCTGGGGGTGGTCATCTCATTTTCTGTTTTGTCTGCGTCAGGTTCTTCGTCACTGCCTTCCTCTGGGCTGCTAACCTGCCCTGAGGTGACGTCCTGCACAACAGTTTCTTCCATTGGTTCGTCCTGCTCCATGTCCTCACCCTCTTCCTCCACATAGAGGGAGTCAGGGTGGATGATGGAGTCACTGACACTGGTAGATGCTGCACATTCCCTTTCTGCTGATGCTGTAAGCATATTCAGGTTGTGAGGCATAGTTGGTGGGGTGGCATCTGTAGGTGTGACAACAACTTGGGACGCAGGATCCGCTTCACTTGAACTTTCAGTAACAGTTAAGGCCTCTTTGTCAGATTTGCATGTGGAGCTGACAGATGCTCTCTGGCTGCTAAGAGCCACAGACACACATAAAGAGTCTGCCGCTGAGACAATCTGGGGAAGGCGCTCCTCAGACATTGTGCCAGACCAAGTGCTGCAGGCACTGCCCAGCTTGCCAGCCACATTCTGCTGCTTGGACACCTGTGCCATAAGGGAGGGTGGGTGTTTCAGGAGAGGAGTTTCTCCCGGTTTAAGAAGCAGCAGTTTTGGATTTATAATACCAGAGTGGTGAGTGGTGTGGAAAGACTCCGATTTGGTTTGCGTAAGCACAGCAACATTCTTGCTCTGTGTTGGAGTCTCTGTCAAAGCAGGGGTTTCTTTGGTTCCTTCATATGAAGAAACACAGGCCTCTGGCATGGTGGTACTTACAACAGCGACGGCTGGGGACTGATTTAATGTGGGTTGATTTTCCAGTTTGGAAACACACACTGAATCAGCAGTGGACGATTCCAATCCCATCTCCTCACCAGAACCAACTGGGGATACGACACATACTGAACCAGCCTTAGCTTCCTGTTTTTGGAGAACTGTTACAGGAGATTTAATCACCTCTGCTTGGCCTAAAAGTGCTGCACTGACCTGCAAACAAGATGTCACAAGTTGTGCACTGGTGTCAGTCTGTTCAACAGTGAATGAGTCAGATGTGACAGCAGCTATTTTAACTACACAAACCTCACTTGAGTTTGCTGCTTTAATATTTGGGTTAACATCTAAGACCAAATGCTGCCCGACAGCAGCCACCCCTGTGTTTTGTATGGACAAATTATGGGAATTATTGTTAGAGCAAGCCTGTGTTAGATTTGCACTGTGTGGTGAAGAGAAGGGCTGCTGGGAAATTATGACAGTGTCACTTGCATTAACGGTGTGATTAGATGGTTCAGCACGTGACTCTAGGTCCTCTTTGACAGTGTACTCATCAGGGTTTTCTAGTAACGCATTGAATAAATTCACCTCATATCCTGGAGAGTGTGGTATCTGTGTGCTACTTCCAACACACACGGTTTCCTCCGCAACCTCCTCCACCAGGCCGCAGAACTCGTACACCTCTACTGGCTGTGAGTCCAACTCAATAGCTGGTTGTCCAGCAGAGAGTCCAGAACTCAGCTCGCTGACGATGGCAGCTTCACAGACGCTGCCATCTTCTCGTTGTAGGAGGTAACTCTGATTCAGGTGCATGTTAGACCAGGCACCACTGATATGAGCCTCTTCTCTGACAACCACAATTTCTTGAGCATTAGATGAATGCACAAGCTCAGCAATCAGTGGCACCTCTGTTGTGGGGATTTGATGAGAAGAAAGAGATGTTTCTGCAAGCGACACCACTAGGTCTGTGTCAAACAGATGAGGGTCGGCAGAGGATTTTGAGGAATTCTGTGCAGAAGAGCACTCTGGCAGCATTGTGAAATCAGATGAGGAGGTGGTTGTGTCAGTTTGTTCTTCCCTCCTGCTACTTTCCATCAATTTTCCTTCAAGGGGATTGCAGCTCCTCTGGATGGTGCAATCTGCTCTGTCAGCTGTGCTGCTGGAAACTGAGCTTCCTTTTCCAGAAGACGTGAAAAATCCAGGAATGAATTCTCTTGCCTTTGGGATCTCAAGTATTTCAGAAGGAGGAGGATGTGTTTCTCTGTGACAAGTTTCAACAAGTGCTTCAACATGCTCCAGTGTCCCCAGTGATGGCAAAGAATGTCTTTTCTGTATTTCTCTGGTATCATCTGAGACCTCCTTGATGATTTTAGGTTGTGTTTTTGACAAGTCACTTTGTTTAATCTCTCTGTTGACAGATGGGGGTAAAGGGAGTGGAGACGATTTTGAGCCCTGGTGACCACCTGTTTGTTCTGCAGCACCTGGCGGAGGTATATGGCTGCCTTGACTTGCATGCACAAGTGAATCCATGTCAGACTGCTCCACAGCCCCATGTTGTGTGGCGACTTTAAAGCCAACATTTGATTGCGGGACAGAGAGAGAAGAGGCTGTGAAACAGATCTGAGACTGGGGTTGTGGGAGAATATTTCCACCTGTGTGCTCTCTTCCACCATGTTCCATGTTTGTTCCAGTAGCTGGTTTATATTCCAATGTGATGGACTGTTTCTCCTTTGTCCCTGTAATAACCACAAGTCCAGCACCCTCTCTAAGCTGCTGAATCTGGTTTGTCTGACTGTTTGAGAGACTTTTGTCTTTATCAGTTTGTGACCCGTACTGCAACTTTTGCACTGTGCTGTCAATCTGTGTATCTGAGGGAAGAGTTGGACAAAGGGAGGTTGGAAGCCTTTGCATCTCAGCAGAGGAACTACAGTCCTCAGTGACGGATGTTGCAACTCCAACAACTTCAGTAACGGTCTCCCCAGCCAGGACTTCTTCTGAGACGCTGTCCTTAAACTGGCTGCTGATTGGGAGAGTCTCAGAGGTGTTCTCCATGCCGAGGAACGCAGAATCGTTTTTCTTCGGCAATGGCACAGTGGACGAATTGGTGCATGGAGGGACTGCGCGGGGGGCAGCTGCAACCGGCTGCGGGGCATGCCGCGGCGACTCCCCAGACACATTCTGTGCAACCTGGGGGTTGCCACCCAGCACATCCACAGCCGGAGCCGGAGAGGTGTGCTGCCACACCACCTCTTCCTCTGTGCTGCCCCCGCTACACACTGCACCTGGGGGTGGACACAGATTGTTAACAAATGTCTGGAAAAGGCATGTAATTTCCTAAAGGAAAAATGAGAGGGACCATGGACAAAACTGTACAAATAAGAATAACTTCTCTAATATGGTAGGCTATGACTGTGTGTAGTACATGATATTCCCCTTCCCACTTACCAGCCATACAAATCAGTATCTTACAAAAGGCACAGCAGACATCAAGGTCAAAATATTTTTTTTTAGAAAATAGTCAACGCCTATGTCCATAAGCAAGTCATCACCAAATATTTGACAGAATGCTACATTCAGATATTTGAGCGAAGCAACCATTTCTCACTCTCACCTGCCTGTGGTGTGAGACACAGATCTTCTGTGCTTTCTACTTCCAGGATGCTGAAATTAGGGTCCCCTCCACATAGTCTAAGGAAGCAAAAAAGAGAAATGGATAACTTTATTACTAAAATCAAATAAGCCACAGCATCTGTCTTTACTTAATAATTAAAACCTAAAACATGTCAAGGTTCTAGCTTTGTGAGCATTTACTGCTTTTATGTTCAATTATTTCAACAGATCTTTTAATTATTTAAATTTATTATTACATGTGAAAAAGAAAAGCACTTAGTCCTCACATTTAAGAAGCTAGAACCAGCAGGCGTTTGTTATTTTTGCTAAAATAATAATGCAAGTGTCAGAAGGCTTGCCAGTTATTTTTCTGCAAGTGATTAATTAACCAATCTTCTTAGATACACTTTCACATAAAAATGAAGGGGTATGGCTTTAACTTGTAACAGAGTATTCTTACATTAAAAATCCCTTACTTTTACTTAAGCGATGGATTTGGATACTTCTTCCATCACTGCAACAAAGTGCAGGTGTATTTTACAATAAAAGAAATTAATTGAGAATAAATTTAATTATATATGCAAGTTAAAACAGAGATCACAATATGTGGGACGACGAGCGTCTTGTCATGTCAGGAGAGCACCAACAACACTCACGGAGCTGGCTAGCCTACTAGTTACCGAGCTGGAGCTGGTGTATTTAGATAGGTAGGTAGATCGATAAATGGATAGATATTTTATTGATCCCGGGGGGAATTCGGGTATCCACTAGCAACAGCAATGATGACAAAAATCACAGCACGTTTGAGTGGGTCATCTTGCTGCACTAATAAAAAATACTCAGTGAAGCTGCACTGGACCAGCAGCTCCGTTAGCTAGCTCTAAGTTGCTTTTGCTGCAGTCGCCCACAGGAAGGTGTTCCGCAGCATGCGCTCAAAAGCTAAAAGCCGGTGACCAAGCGCACGGCCCTCCGGTCATTCATTTTCTGCTCTTGTAAACGTAAATGTTATTCACTGTGGCTAGCTGTAGCCAGGCGATCTTGTAGCTAATTATATTGTATAGAAAATTGCATCTTTACTCAGTACACTGGCTGAGTTTATAAGAAATACGAATAGACTTTCATTTCTATCAGAGTGGCTGTGGTACCACAAGCTCAGAATTCGGCTCTCCATAATAGCCAAACAATTAAGTAGTTAACGTTAACGCCTAACGTTACCGGTGTTAAATCTAAGTCTGTTTTCCCCACTCAAAAAAACGTCAGAGGTGAATGTGGGCTCGGGTCATGCTAATGGGGAAACAGAGATCGATGTGGCGGACAGATTTCGACACAACACCGGTTTGGCTAGTGTGGCTGCTAGCTAACGTTAGCGTCCACAATAACACTGCTTGGGTGGCACTAAAGGGAGAGCCTACTTCTAACTAGCAAGGTAGAAGAGTTAGTAGTAGGGTGCGTTCATTTGATGCGCAGGCGCCTCGTCCCGCAGTTATGTAATGCTCCAGGTTCACAAAACCCGTTTATTCATACCGACATATCTGGTAAGTTAATACACGGTGAGACAAAACACACGAAAAGTTGCATTAAAACCCACTTCTGCATGCACTACACGGGGTGGGGGGGGGTGAACAATCACTTGTGACGTCACTACGTGGGGTCACATCTCTTCTTACGAAAATAAATTTGTAAAACTTATTCCATTTTAGTCATTAGTAACAATTTATTTCTAAGTGACTATACAAAAAGCAAGTAACATTGTTACAAAGTTCCATATAAATTTTTCAATGATTACACGGGGGATTTAGGGGGACCTACACTGTCCCACGGCTGGCTTTTTATAAGCGACGGTAAGGAAATGATGGGATATTTCATTCAGCACCCTTTACATAGAAGTTTGTTCAGTGTTATTGCTTTATGTTACTACTCTCATTTGTTTCAATGTAGTGTCAATAAATTTCAACGTAACCCGGTGAAAATATATTACTGCACGAAACGCAGTCTGATTGTGTTCTTTCGTTAGTCTGAGCCCCCCCTCAAGTCCCCCATTACTTCCTCCTTGCCCCCCTCCCTACCAAAGCCGCCATCTTAAGTTCCCACCTACCTGAAATTTCCGACCAATTTTCTTTTACTAAATTCTCGTTGAAGGAGCCGTCATCCGCGTAAAATCACACACAATCCGTAATGCCGGTAATCCAAACTGTCTCCCGGTACCCAATGAGGTACCACTAGGTCTGTGGGAAGAAGTTAAAATACGGACCGGGAGAGACTGGGTTTCGGCGCAGAATGTAGCGGTCGCGGGGAGGAGACTTTACGCAGCGAAATGGTGGAGGACCACTGCTGCTGACAAAGTAAGGAACACAATGAAATCTCGCGAGATATCGACAAGCGCGCCACTTGAAATGTTGATTTTTCTCGTAGTTGTTACGTTATTTACCTGTGTTATTTAATGTAGAATTATGGATCGGTATTTCGCTTTGTTGCTAGAAGATCTCTTAATTGAATGTTGCAACTGAAACGTTTATTTCACCTTAACCATAGAGTTTTACAAATCGCTTGTATAATTAGATTAACATGACGATCATTCACAGTAACACCATTGCATAAGACATATTTTACCTGTCAGCCTATATTCAGATATTCCAGTCGGCTTAGTTTTTGTAATAATTTAATGTAATTCTCGAGTGACAAATATCAATATTCAATATGGATGATTCTACAAGTTTATTTTTCTTTTTGTGGTAAAAAGGACCTGGACAGGAGTCATTATATGCAAGACCATTTAATGGTAGATAAAATTCAGAGAAAAAAAGTGGTTTTCATCCCCCTTATATTCCATCCCTTCCTGGAATAATTGGTCGGCTAGTTAACTATTTTGATTATCAAACAATTATTTTATTCATTTTTAAGCAAAAACTAAAAAGTATCAACATGGCTCCATGGTTCTCAAATGTGAAGATTTAATGCATGATGTGGGAAACCTTTAAAAGGTAGGCTCTTTCAGTTAATAATTTTAATTATTAGTTACAGCTCTCCACCCACACACACACACACGCACACATATATGCATTTACATTCACAACCACACGCACACACCGAGCACATGTGTGGCCAACAGGGAGCATTCCTGTTTAGGATTTAGAGCAGAAACAAAATGAATCAATTAGTTGATCAAAAACAACTATTTTAATTTATTTATAAGTTCCATCCTCAAGTCCCATCTTCTCAAATGAGAGATTTTGAAGTTTTTCTTTATGTTGCATGATAGTCCATTCATCATCTATACCGTTTACTCCTGAATAGGGTTATGGTGGGGGGAGCTGGAGCCAATCCCATCTGACACTGGATGACAGGTGAGGACCACCTTGGACAGGTCACCAGTGTATCACAGGGCTAGCATGTAGATAAACAAAGACACACACCCACACAATTTAGAGTCATCCTAAGCTGCATGTCTTTGGACTGTGGGAGGAAGTCAGAGTACCTGGACAGAAGCCACGCAGCCACAGGGAGAACATGCAGACTCTACACTGAGAGGCCGGGTTGGCCAGGGCTCAAACCTGGAACCTTCTTGCTGTAAGGTGACAGCGCTAACCACTACACCACTCCTGCTACATGGACATGTTCTTGGACATTTGGTCAGATAAAAAAAATTGTACCATTATTTTCACAATTTTCAAAAATGATTAATTGGGAAAATTTAATCCAATTAAAATAACCAATGATTAAAATAGTTGTTAGATGCAGCCCTTATAGGAATATTAATACTATGGAAAGTTCAGATTTTCCTTTCAACCTACAGTATGTGAACGATAGTTTATTAATCCTAAGAGAAACTGAAGGGTAACAACTTAAGTTGTTGGTGAACTGTCTCAACTATATAAAATGTCATGGGGCAGCTGTGGTTTGGAAGTTAGAGCAGGTTATTCCCTAACCAGCAGGTCAATCCCTGGCTTTTCAGTCCATGTCTCAAAGTGTCCTTTAGCAAGACACTGAACTAGTTGATCTGGGTCATGACACCAGTATGTGAATGGGAAATAGTATAGTGTGCATCAATGCACAGAAAAAGCACTATACTGTATGACCATTTACCATATTTAACAAAGCTGAAACAATTAGCAGATTGACAGCAAACTATTTTTAGGCAAAAATGCCAAAAAGCTTAAAAAAATGTAAATATGTGCTTGTTTTTATAATGTCCTCAGAGTAAACTAAAGATAATTTTGACTTTGGACTGTAAATATATAGCTTAAACTCTTGACATTTTTCACAATGTTCAGACTAGACGTTTTGCAAGCTCACCCGTGCTAAAAATATTTGTTAGCTGAATTCTAAATATTTAAAGATTCAGAACAAAAAGACCCACACAACAGAGTAAACAACAATTCATTTAATAATTAATCTTTGTGGTCTCCAGGGGAGGGGTTTGAAAGGTATAAAATGGTCATATTAAAATAATTGACCCAGTCTTTTCCCTCTCAGGATACCCTCTGTCTAGTTGTCCTTATATTTTTTTTCAGTTCTTCAGCAATGTCCCACATATCCATGTATATAACTTATTTTTTGTTGATGGAACAACTCTACAGTTCAATACAAGGCTACCACAGTCCCAAATGGATATAACACACAACCAGTGACACATAGGCAAACCTCCCTCTCAGCAGAATAAAGTCATAAATGAGATCCTTGAAAAGGCCAGGGGCGGCAATGGATACGGCTTCATGTTCACAAGCAAGTTTTCTGTGACGCAAGCCTTTTACTTTGTCTTTTGCAGGATTTGAAATTGGGGAGAGAGTACTGGTTGATACCCGAAACAATGACAAATAACATAACAGTGAATATATTTATTATTATAGAAGATAATTAATGTTAAGAATAATAATTACAAAGGCAATTTCTCTAGACTACTATAATCTGGTCCTTCTCATAGAATCAAGAGGAGACTGGGAAACTGTTACAGGAAGCTCTAAAACACTGTGTACATACACAGTGTAGCACAGTTCATCTTACCATTCATCCTTTGAAAACAAACCAAGCACAAAAAAAAGGTTAAATCTCTGCATCAGTGAAGCTGAGGGTTTGATTTTTGGGTATAGCAGGGAACTGAGGTACGATGCTTACTGATCATTAAACAGGCTCATCAGCAATCTGCCTTAACAATGACAAAAAGACAAAGACAGAACAGAAAAAAAAACACTTTACCATTGTATTTCTAAAAACCCTCATTCACATAACCTAATCAGGGTTGATTTAAGAAGTGGAGGGTGTTATAATATCCCATGAGTTAAACCAAGCCAAGGATGACGTGCACATCCCACTGGAAGTCATTTCCAATCCACCCAGACAAGGCTTGCTTAAGAGTATCGATTATGATTCACCTGACAAATGAAAAAGCTGTCCTCTGCCTCTTCTTACAGCTTTTGAGAGTGAGTGCTGTAATAACCAACAGTTAGTATAAAATAAAAATACACCAAGGATGCACAGGGAGAGCTGGAGCTGGTTTGATTGTGTAACTGGAAGGGCAGGGTTTAGTAGTCTTCAAGAGGAAAACAGGGCAGGTTGAGAGCAGCACAGTGATCCTGACATTTCCCTTCATCTCCTCCAGTGTAGTCCCTGTACTATCTGGACTCTCCATCTTTGTGGGCGCTGTACAGTGCCAGCTCACCTGGCCCTGCAAGTCGGCGGGGAGGTGTGGATGACCGGCTGGTGACAGATGGAATGAGTGGAGGTGGTGCCCCCACTGACAGAGCTCCCACCAAGCCTGCAGGGGTCTTTGCCAGGATGCCATTGGGCACATGGTGTGGGTTCAGTGGACCTAGACGGGAGTAGAGGCCCGCATGGTGCTGAGAAGCAGCAGAGGCTCCTGGGGGCAGCGGATGGGACAGAAGGCCAGGATGGAGCTGCTCTAGGTGAGCGGCGGTAGCAGCATGAGAGGGGCTTGAGAGGTGATAGCCATGGGGGAGGTGCGGGTGCATCCCAAAGTTGCGAGCCCGCTCAAAGTCTTCCCTCAGGATCTGGGCACGCTGCTCCTCATCGATCAGTCCTCCTCCTGGGGGGCCAAGCTGAGGTGGGCGCTCGAAATGATGGGCCATTAGGCCAAACTCCTGGCGCACAGCAGAGGTGGAGGCAGTAGAGGTAGAAGTAGAAGGGTGGTGAGGGGAGGCTGCTGCTGCGACAGCTGCTACAGCCGCAGCCCTCTCTGCCTCCAGAAGGCGCTGCTGATACTGGAGCAGCCGGGCGAGATGTGGATCTGACTGCAGGGCTAGGTGAGGGTCTGACCGAAGTGCCAAAGCATCCCTACGATGCTGATGCTGCTGCTGCTGCTGAGCTGCCAGTTCCCTCCAGGGGTCCCAAGTGAAGCTATGTGGACCCTGTGACGGGACCTGGGCTGGACCATGGGGGAGACGTTCTCCTGGACCCATGACCAACCCTGCAGGGCCTGCTGTGCTCCCCAGGTATGCTTCAATAGCTCTTGAGCGCTCCAGCAGGGAAAGATGTTGGTGGGTAGGGGGGTTTGGAGTGGGTGGTGGGAGTGGAACACCAGGAGTGGGAGTCAGAGATAAAGAGGAGGAAGGGGTACCAGAACTGGGGTGGTGTGGATGGCTGCCAGGGCGGTCAAAGCTGTGGTTGGGTGCGGGAGGAGGCAGGGTGATGGGGATATGCTCTGGCTCCTCTTTTCGCTCCTCTTTAACTTTAACTGGTGCGAGAATCAGGGGAGGTTTGGAGACTGGTGTTGTGGTCCGATCAGACTTTTTTGTCTGAGACAAAGAAGTAACAGAGACAGAAGCTGCAGAGGAAGCAGGGAGGCTGCCATCTTTTTGGGAGTGTGAGGGTTCGCTGTGGAGACTATGTGCTGTTGGGGCCAGTGGACGGGAGTAAATGTCCAAAGGAGATGGGGCTGAGCGACTGGAGGGTGGAGGAGTAGTGAGCACAGAAGATGAGGAAGACCGTGGTCTATCCCTGTCTGCTACTAAAGATGAAGATCCAAGAGGAAGTACCCGTGAGGACACTGTTGGCAGCGGCCTCTTGTCCCCATCTCGGTCTCGTTCCCGGTCTCTGTCTCTGTTTAAGCTGCGTGTCAGGTCCTCAGTAGGCCCACTGCTCCCTCCTAGGGCACTGCTGTGGCCATTAATGTGGGAGACCAGGGTGCTACTGCGGGGCTTGAAGGACGGAGCAACTGGAGACATTCGTACAGGTTGCTGGCCATATAGCATGTTGTCTCTGCAAAATAACATCAGAGAAATCAGGTTTTATAAAAGATTTCTTGTCCAAAATTCAAGGCATTTAAAACAGCTGTAGAAGTTGAGCCATACATCTTAGGCAATAAGTCCCCTCTTATTTCATGCAAATTTATAAATGCAGTAGAACTAAATGCATTATATCTGTTATTCAACTGACAGAAAACTTATTTGATAATCATTTATATTAGTTTTTTGTGGCCCAGAGCTTGATGGCAAGTTGAGGATTTGTGCATTTCTGTCTTGTGCAATAATAAACTGAAGGTCTTTCGGTTCTGGACTGTTGTTACTTTACTTTACTTTACTTCTCTTTATTTAACCAGGTAAAAAAAACCCATTGAGATCACGATCTCTTTTACAAGGGTGACCTGGCCAAGAGGTCAACAACACGTCGTCAATACATAAATTTCAATACAAATCAAAACCATTAAACATTTAAACAATCAAAACCATAAATACAATAATCAACAATACAACCAATTTAAAAAAAAACCTACACTGACCAATAGAGTCCTGTTGCCTAAGAGCCATAAGGGAATAAAAAGCTTTAACTGAGCATAATTCAGTAAGTTTAAAATCTGCTTGGAAACTATTCCACGAAGAGGGAGCGGCAAATCCAAAAGCCCGTTAACCTTTTTCGGTCCAAACTCTCGGCACCATGAGCTGATACTTATCACAAGACCGTAAGGCATATTTGGTATCCGATCTACGTAAAAGAGAGCATAAGTATGCCGGAGCTAGGCCTACCAAAGCCTTGAACACTAGCACCATCCAATGAACATGTCTTCGCATGATCAGAGACGACCACCGTGCTTTAACATACAGGTTGCAATGGTGCGTTAGTCGACTACAACCCGTCACAAACCTCAAGGCACTGTGGTAAACTACATTTAAAGAATGGAGACATCTAGCTGAGGCATTCATATACAGTACATCACCATAATCCAACAGGGGAAGAAAGGTCGCTGATATTAAATATTTGCGTGCTTGCAAGGAAAAGCAGGATTTATTACGATAAAAGAATCCAATCTTCACTTGTAATTTTCGAACCACATTAGCAATGTGGGTTTTAAAAGACAACTCAGAATCAAGTAAAAAACCTAAGTACTTATAGCTGGAAACCAGCTCAATCAACACTCCCAGATCTGTTGTTATTGACAGAGTATCTGTTGATTCATCCGCATAAAAGTGATACATAGCATTTGTAAGATTGTCGCACACATTGTTAATATAAATAGAAAATAAAATTGGTCCAAGGACCGAGCCTTGCGGCACCCCTTTTAATATTTCTAAAAAAGACGAGGAAGAGCCTCCCATCCCAATTGGACAGGTTGCCTCCTATTTGAAAGATAATTCCTAAACCAAGGGATCGCTCCCTCTGACAAGCCAATCCTTAACAACAAGTTAATCAGTAATACATGATCAACAGTATCAAAAGCCTTAGAGAGGTTAATAAATAAAGCTACACAATGTTTTTTGCAATCCAATGCCTGTAACACATCATTTAAAAATTTTAATGTGGCAGTAACAGTACTGTGCTGTTTTCTAAAACCAGATTGAAATGGGGACAATATGTGATTTGATTCTAAAAACCCCTTAAGTTGGTCACTCACTATTTTTTCTAGGATTTTTGCTAAAACACACAGTTTAGAAATTGGCCTATAATTATTAACTTCCGACGGATCTCCTTCCTTTAAACAGGGAAGAACAAAAGCTGATTTCCAAATCAATGGAATTTCGTTACTACTAAGACTTTAGTTAAAAACATAAGACAGTGATTCAGCTATACAGTCTGCAGCCAATTTTAAGAAAAAAGGATCCAGTCCATCAGGCCCAGCTGCTTTTCTAGTATCCAAATTACTTAATGCACTATGAACCTCAGAAATAGACACAGAAGTAAAAGAAAAAGTATTAAGAGTAGAATGACTACTCATTTCAGAAGCTTCTGTTTTTAAAAGTAAACCAGATACTTCAGGGTCCAAAGAGTCAGATAAACATCCAGCTGAAATGAAATGTTCATTGAAATGGTCCAACATGACTAATTTATCAGTCAAATGTACACCCGCTTTAACCAAAAAACATGGCAACTCATTTGTTGGTATCAAGTTCATAGTAGATTTTACAGTCCTCCAAAACATCTTAGGATCATTTATACTCTTTGATATTTCAGCAAGATAAAACTCAGACTTTGACCTCCTTACCAAAAGTGTACATTTATTTCGTAGCTGTCTAAAACGAAGCCAATCTCCTTCAGTTCCACTCTTTCTGGCCTGAGCCCAGGCAATATCTCTTTCCTTAAGGAGGTTACCAATTTCCAACGAAAACCAAGGGTTATCACACCCCTTCACTCTAAAAGAGCGGAACGGTGCATGCTTATCTATCAGTCTTAAAAACTCTTCATAAAAATACTGCCACGCTAATGGCTGTTGCTCAGACTCTTGGCTCTGAGATATTCTGATGGACATTTTTTACAAATTAATACAATTTCATACAATAAACCATTAATCAAGAAGCTAATCAACAGTTTCAGCCCTCAAATACAAGCTTAACTGGTGACAGTGATATAGAGTGTGGACCCCTACAGGACCTGTCAGTTTGGGCTGGGATCAGACAGAAATTTAGAAAAATTATGTTTGGGTCAAGTTCAGACACATAGGTCAAACTTTAGACTGCTGGATCACTCAAAAGCTCTGCTCTGTTTAAAAAAAAAAGAAAGGGGAAAAAAAAAAAAAAAAAAAAAAAAAAGCACAACCCCCATGGGGTG
>NW_018127947.1:622034-642691 GCF_001952655.1 Monopterus albus | reverse complement strand
CTGGTTGGGTTCGGAAATTTTATACTATAAGGTTGTCAGGTCAGGTTCGGATGCCAGACTCGTGGACACCAGTCAGGTTCAGAGGGAAATATGCAGCCCAATCCATGCTGTACAGTAATAATGTAAACAAGCTCGAATGCGACATGTCCCTATTTCAGTGGGAAATCACAGCACTGGCTGGGGTAACTGATCACTAACACCTTCTCATGGGAAAAACTCCAAGCTATTCCTCCAGTATACAAACAGAATTTAATTCTGCTGAAATTCATACCTGTCCTTTTCATCCTTGATGTACGGGATGTCTCTCCTCTCTACATCCTTCCCTCGATCCCTCTCATCCCTCTTGTCTGTTCCTTTAGCCCAGCTGGAACCAGCGGGGAACCCAGGTGGGCCACTGTGTAGACGGTTCCACGGGTCATGATGGTTGGGGGTGGACAAGCCCCCGACCACACTGGCTGGGGAGTCTTTAGGGCCAAACATGGAGCCCGCTGCACACCAAAGACATTTTTTGTTAGAGAATAAAAAAAAATAAAAAAAGTGGTTGAGGATCTTTAACTTGAAACTTTCAAATTAAATATTTTAAAACTACTCCTGTCATGTTGTGGAAGCAAAAACACATGCTCTACATCAGGTTTTGTCGTTAGCATCTATAATCTTCCTTAGCATGATTATTAAGTCTTTCAAGTTCGAATAAACATGTAAAAAGTTGATTTTTACACTCTAAACTTGTATTGCTTGAGCAACTTCTTTTACAGCTGGAAAAGAAAATCTTAATCAAAACCAGCTGGTGCTTGCAACATGATCAAATCTCTTATAACCCAGTGACTGTTGTGGTTTGCACTGGGCATTTTAATTAACAATCCCTCCCATCTTAGTCTAGTTGGTCAAACCCAACTAAAAATGGGACAAATAGCCTCCCAATAAACCAGTTCCTTCTAGTTTGGCAGAAATGTCTAATCCATGTTGGGCTTTTATTTGGACTGTGTCCAGTCTTCCCAGCTACTTAAATTAATGCATCCAACCTTGTACATCAATGACAAAGCCATTCACAGCATGTCTCTGACAGTGACAGCTGAGTTGTAGCTGTGCTATGAGACAGAAGAGAAAAGAATTAAGAGGGGAGAAAACCATTGAGTAATGACAGACAGACACTTTGGCCAAAGTTAGACAAGATGATCCTGCTGAGAAATGGAACTATGGCTGCAGAGGTCATCATAATTCATCAGATTGTTCTTAAGGTATTATTTTGTTAATTCTATTACTGCATTTATTTAGATGAAGCTCAGCCATGACTGTTATACAATGTCACACACCTGATTAATAATGGGTCAATAATGGCTTGACAATAATGGCAGGAAGGTAACCAGCTACAATCACAAATCTTTCATGAGAATGGGGAGCTAACGTGTAAATTTATCTGTTTCTTTGGAAGCAGCCACCTCACCTCCTCCTGTTTTCAGTACTGCCAGCAGGTACCTTTACAACCCACAGCACAGTTACAGATTAGCTACTGAATTTGAATATATGGCAGAAGGAGCTACTATTTGAATTAATCCTTTACCAGTCCTTAAAAATAGCATGAACTCATAATAACTGTCATAAGTGTTAATTTGCCCTTACACATTATAATGAAGTTTACCAAATGTCCCTCATTATACTGAGGTAACAACAATGTCAGATTTGTTGGACGGGTCTACAGAGGCCACTGAGAGACTTAAAATCGTTAACTAGCAAAGCGCGTTGCCAGTGAGCTCATGCTTATATGTATAAAAATGTAGTCATGGTGTAAAAAGCATCACTTCTTGTGTGCTGGTTCTGTGGTGAATAGAAGTGACTGGCGATGTCAACAAGCCACAACAAGTTCATCATCATTCCTCATTAACAGGGAGCGGACAACTTCTCCGATCAGAGGACGTGCCAGTTTGTCTGTTTTACGACACTCCCCCACTCAGGTGAGTGGGTTAACAATTTAGAAATTAAAAAACATTATATATTGCACAATGTGGGCAGATGGACTGTTTTCCACCCACACACACGCCTTATCCTTTGACTAAATTGAAGACAACCGTTCAACTTTTCATAATTTCCAAATATGACATCAGTAATTAGTTATCATAAATTCAAAGTACTCTGTTATTCATGTATCTTAAATCATCCACACTAAAGATGGACCTCTTGCACTGCAGCGGGACTCAAAGGATAAGTTTGGGTTTTTTCAAGTCTGTCTAAATACAGACTGTAATTACTCCTCCTGTCCATGCTGACCGTGACATGATCCATTTCTATTACAACCATAATGTAAAAACATCCTGTGCAAAACAGTTTTTTCTTCAGATGAAGGCAATATGATGTTTGAGTCAGCCAAACGGAAAAAGTTCAACCAAAGTTACAGCATTCTTAGTACATATTTCTCTTTGTGTGCTTCATTTCTTTGTTGAGTCACAGTGGGGTAGTACTTCCTGGTACTGACATCTCGGTTTGTTGCTGGTACACAACAATTCATCAATAAACCTACACAACATACCCACTTACTCTGGCTACCGAGGACAGCTGAAGCCTCATACAATGAACTACAGCTGAACTCCAAAACACATTGTTGCACTGGAGGAGGCCTAAGGAAGGGATTACTTCACAGCCAGTATGGAGAGGAGGAATGAGAACAGCAACCAAAGAAACCGACTTTAGCTCTTTATGAAAAATTCATCCATTTCAGTGAGCCTGGTCCACTGAGTCATAAAAGGTGCCAACGCCAAGGGCTCCAGCAGGAAAAAAACAAAACAAAAAAAACTTAATCAAAAGGGTTGTTCAGTAATAAACATGAACCTGGCTTAACTTTGGCTAAAAAGCAGCATATCATCCAGCAAAAACCTGTGGTGGCCAACCAGTACACTCCAGATTATTTACTGTGTAAAGTGAACACCGTATTTCTAATGATTAGGCTAGTGGTTAAGGCGCAGGGTTGCGTCAGGAAGGGCATCCGGCGTAAAACACCATTGCCAAATGTCAACATGCGAGTCGTCAGTGTAACGATTCGCTGTGGCGACCCCTAAACGAGAAAAGCCGGAAGTGACTTTCTTACCTGGTGATAATCCAGATAGAAAGTGACAGCAAGAGCGCTGCGCCTTAACCGCTAGCACCTTTATTTGGCCAAGTATGTTACACACACAAGGAATTTGTTTCCGGTACAGAACCGAGGCAGCCATCTGTGGTGCCAACTCAACTGATGGCTCTAACCATCGGAGGCAACTTGGGGGTTCAGTGTTTTGCCCAAGGACAGTTCAACATGTAGACTGCAGGTACCAAGATTCGAACCTCCAACCCTCCGGTTGGGAATGACTGCTCTACTCACTGAACCACAGTCACCCTCAAAAAAAGATCACAAAAAAGACAAAACAGGTACTGCAATGCTGTGTGAGACGTAAGATCCTGTCTCATAGTATTACAAACAGCTGTGCAGCACTCAAAGCTATGACGTGATGATAGTTTTAAGACAGACTTGAAAAAAATCTAAACAAATCATTTAAGCCTTGTGTTTCAAGGCTAGAGATATTTTGAGACTGACCCAGTGTTGGGCTGCCAAGTCCTCCGAAGGCACCAGAACCCAGGGCTCCCAGCGAGGTGAAAGGTGGGGATCGGCCATATGGATCTAAACCACATGCAGATAAATATCAAGAACAGCATGTCTACATTTCTTACAGCGTTTCAACACAATTTTAGGCTGTGTCAAAGAGCCAGAATCTCACTAGTCAGGTGTAAGAGCATGAACAAAAGACCAGAAAAACTCCGCAAAAGGACTTCACAATTGTAGCTAAAATCTGTGGTACCTTTAAATGTTAATTATACAAACCCTAGCAACAATAAATAAAGTTGTTCTTTGTTATTTATTTATGGTCAAAGTCAAAACAGGGTGACAGACATACAGATGTGTCTTTTTAAGTTGCTCTTACCCAAGTGTGCGGTTGGTGTGAGGAAAGAGGAGTGCGGGGCTGACGGGGAGATGAAAGGGGCGGAGGATGGATTGACGGCACCTGAGGGAAAGAACAGTACAGCCAAAAAATGCCATGAGTAATCAAATAATGCACATCAAGATACACACACACACACACACACACTTCATGCTGTGACTCAGATGGCGCTGCAAACATTTGAGCTGTCAAACCTTGTTAGGACAGGACAAAGAAAAAGATAATGGTAGGTTATAAGAAGAGGAAGGAAGGAATGAATGGGTTCTTGAAGAAACTAGGCCAAATTTTGTTTACAGAAGTGAAAGAAAAAAAAACAAGCCCAGGCAGCCTGAATGTTATCTTTTTTGACATTACACATTCTTGCAGTTGCCAAATGAACAATAAGCTATTAAGTGATGCACCTGTAGCTGAGAACAGACTGGGAGGCCTGGTCAGGTCATGAGTAGATGGCAGGGTTCCCCCTATGGGGCCCAAGGGACCCAGGCCCCCAGGTCCAGGAAGACGGGCCAGCAGGTCACTACGGAAATCCAGTTTGTGAGGATCAGCCTGCATGAGCTGAAAGAGATCGGTAGAGCAGTTAGCCTGAACCTTCCTCTGTCCACTGTGAATATACATATCACTGGATCATAACTAATGAAGCCTTTAATCTCTCAAAGTGGCAGTTTAACTGAATTTTACATGAATGAATTTACAACACATTTAAATGAGAAACTCCTACCTTTACTTTTTTCTGATGGCTTAGAATCATCCAGGCCACATATACATGCATAGCACACCATTTTCCTGGTTTCTGCACAGCACAAAAATCACAGGGGTTTACTATGTTACTCCATGAATTTTGCATGTACACGTTTAAATCCTTTGCACACAGAGTCAGATGCTCTTCTTCTTATTCAGAAGTCTCTTTTCTAACCTCTCCAGATCACGGTTCTCCGGCTAAAGATAAGACTACTCACAAGGGCCCAGTATTAATTTTGGAAATAGATTCAAGGATACAAGAAATTCAAGAAAGAACAACATACACAGCACACTGGGGTAATTTCTGTGTTCAAAATATCTAACTGGGTGTGCAAGGGCAGAGAAGAGACCAGTAGCAGTCAAGATTACAAGTGAGATTAGTGCAAAGAGTGAGTGAAGCAGTGAGAAAGTGCAAAAGCCTGGAGGTTTAAAGGAGCTAAGGGATTCAAAGACATCTGTTTTTGCTTACATTACTGATTTTCAACGATGTCCCAAATGGATCAGTTAGCTACAAGAGAACAGAAGTGTAAAACCACTTTTAATCAACATGTCTCACTCTATCAGGAATAGCTTTGCACTCTTTACTGCACTGACTAGGCCCATGTTGCAGCACATCCTAGCCTAAACTGACTGTCCACATTAGTATTGTATTCACTAGAGGAATGATGCAAATAAGCTGCAAGATATCATACTGTCCTTACCCTCGGGTCTTTGGGCTGCAGGTGGTGAGGCACGACCCCAAGTCGAGAGGTTATATCAGGACCCGTTCCCTGAGGGACAAGAGGCTGTCACACACAGCAAAACACATCAGCCACAACCTACTGATCAAATTAACTCAACTCACACTAGTCAATGTTGAGTCCAGATATTGTGAGAGGCCCTCTGACAAGACTTCTAGTGAGTGTCCAGGAATAAGTAAAAAAAGAGAGCTGTTCTCACCTTTGGCTGAAATGCTCCTTGCAAAGAGCTGAAAGGCCCAGTGGGAGGAATCACAGGCTGGATACTCGGCACTGAGGGCGGCGGGTACTGTGGGAAGAACTGCCATGACACAGACAAGCATCTATATAACTGAATGACCACTTAAGAGTCTATAAAAATGTTTTGAATGTTTCTCATCTTTGTTCTTTTACTTAATTTGTAGATTATCACCACCTACTTACTCAGTAAGATAAAAAAAAGTACTCACAGTGTGTCGGTACAGCCCGTCCATTTTGCCTGCATATTTATCAAACTAAAAGACAAAAGCAATTTGTGGGTTAAAACATCTTTAAAAAAAAAAAAAACAACTTCATATTCCAGCCACATTGGAATTTCAAATACAACACAGATGTTCAGCATAACAGCAGAGAGTATCTCACCAGAGGCGGTGCTGTAGCTGTGGGGTGCAGGAAGGGTGTGAAGTGTTGGTGTGTGTGCGTGTGTTGGTGCTGGTGGTTGTGCTGATGGAACTGGAAGGCCAGGGGAGGGATGCTCGGCTGGTTCTGAGACGTCCGACCAGAAGAACCCGGTGTGGAGCTCGATGCTGCTGGACCACCGGGAGTGGAGCGGCCTGCAGCTGCTGCACTACTTTCAGGCCCTGGGACGCTGCGTCTGCCCTCACGCTCTGGTGAATTCAAGAGGCACCAGTTTAAGTTTTGAATAATTCTTGCTCTTTAGTCACGAGCACCAGCATAAAGGGGAAAAAAATAAATAAAAAAAACCACAACAGGCTCTTAAATAACAGTCGTTTGATTTTAACACTTGCTCAGGTTCACCTGACAGACAACAGAATCACAAACTTGTCCTTTTGAAGCTGCTCCATATAAAACACAGTGCAGCCACTGCTTTATCAGATCTCAGTTGTCCTTGCCACCCCAGACAACCACCAGAGAAAGTCTGTTTGTTCTTTTTATGAAACCTTTTAGTCATCACGTTCCCATGAACAGCCGATGAAGACCAACAGTCTGTAAAAGCACAATTCTTGTTGACTGACTGTACCTGCTGCAGGACCTTGTAGCAGAGGTGGAGGGGGAGGAAGGCCAGGTGAGGATGTGTAAAGGACCCCAGTGCTGGCTCGTGATGGGGGTCGAAGGGGCCCCGAGGATCCTGAGCCCCTCATGTACGGCAACGACACACTTGTGGAGGGAGTCGGGGGGCGCACGGAGGACGAGGAAGACGCAACAGATGAAGCAGATGGAGGTTTCACTGGGGTGCTGCTCCTGAGAAGAAGGAAAGCAGAAGTATAAAATATGAATCACACTGGTTTTGAGCTGAACATAAAACCATCCAGCCATCCATAATCTATACCGCTTGTTCTTGAATAGGGTCGTGCGAGCCGATCCCAGCTGACACTGGCTGAGGGGCGGGGTCCACCTTGGACAGGTCTCCAATCTATCACAGGGCTGACATGTAGACAAACAACCACACATACACACACTCTTACAAGCAATTTAGAGTCGCCAATCAACCTAAGCTGCATGTCTTTGGATTGTGGGAGGAAGCTGGAGTACCCGAAGAGAACCCACGCAGGCACAGGGAAAACATGCAGACTCCACACACAAAGGTTCCGGGTCGACCGGGGCTCGAACCCGGAACCTTCTTGCTGTGAGGCAGTTGGTAAGATTCACAATAAAAAAAGCAAAACTTAATACATTTGTATGTTGTAGGGACTTGAAAGTTAACATACCTGTTGTAGATGGAGTGAGATCGCCCAGGCAAAGAGAGGAAGGATTTGTGTTTGGAGAGTGAGGGGCTGCCAGTGTGTTGGCTGCCGGTGCCGTTGGCCAGGCTGGGCCGGGGCACTGTGCCTGAGGCTGGGTGGGAAGGCAGGCAGAAGGAGGCAGAAGAGGTAGAAGAAGAAACAGGTTCTGGAAAATGTAGCTCCAGGCTTTTCTCCTGACTTCGCTCCAGGCCAGATACTCGCGGGGTCACCATCAACCGTGAGACTCCACCACAACGGGCTGACAGAGATGGGCAGTTTTTGCCCATCGATGTGTCCATGTTCGAGGGCACAGGCTCCACAACTACAGAAGAGAATATCAGTCAGCATTTTGGCTTTTCTCTCATTATACCATACAGAGTTACAAGAATAAGGGAAATTAATCCAACAGAGAGAAATGCCAACCTCAAAATGTGAAAGAGAGCTCTGCATTAGTCTTTAAACACCATCTCTTTATCACTGTAATAAAATTCAGTGTTTCTGCTACAATAATCAAGCCACAGCAATCTGCTGACTCAGTTTTTAGTGCC
Source organism: Monopterus albus (assembly GCF_001952655.1). Lineage (NCBI taxonomy): Eukaryota > Metazoa > Chordata > Actinopteri > Synbranchiformes > Synbranchidae > Monopterus > Monopterus albus. Next base: position 634,760 of record NW_018127947.1, on the reverse strand, counting down.
ACAGTAATCTAATGTTACTTTTCATAAAAAAATTATCCCCACTTAGTTCCAAGCAGTGAGGTATACAGTTTTCAAATCTGGATTAGTACTCAGTATGCACTATATCTGTATCTAAAGACATCCTGAGCCACTCTATCTAAAACATGGTTGAACTGAACAGAAGGAGCAGGAGAGAAAACACTGGCAGCATCATGATGCACCACCAGTTACTGAGCAGTGATGCTTGACATGATCAGTGCATGGGTATCATGTTGATACACAGGCCTAAGAAAAATTATTGTAAACCCTACCAGACTTGATTAAACTGAAGATAATTTGGACCAACCTGGACTTGGGTCTTTCCTTTAACCTTTTCTGTTTGCCCATATTGCAATAAAAACATTTGACTGTTTCTGGTATTTTTAACTAGATCTACACAGGTACAAACTCAAATCATACCCAGCTAAAACCACACGATTTTTTTCATACAAATCACTGTGTCTGCTGAATGCCTCTAATTTTCATATAACTGACTAAACGTAGCACCACTACTTGACTCATTTTCTGCTAAGATCTAAATATAGCCTTGTGAGAGCCCACTGACTGACACATCAGTTAATTGTTTCATGAATGTGAAGCAGCAGAAGAAATTAAAGTGGACCAAATTTATCATACCTTTCCTAGTACTGACTGTGAACACTGGATCCTTGTCATTGTCGGAGGCCTAGAATGCAAAACAAAATTAATTAAAATGATGACGTAGCTCTTCTCAAAACATTACACTCACCAGTCACCTTAATAGGTACGAATGTATGCACTTCAGTGCAACATTTCCGCCTTAACATCTGTGTTTATGAAGCTCAAAATGTTTCAGGTTTTGGTGAAATTGTCATAAATGTATAAATTCAATTACATGTTTAGTTAAAGGTGGTGCTGTTCTGAACTACATTATTTTCAGATATTCCCACCCTTTCATGTATGTAGTTGGAGAGGACAACTAGAGAGACACCTCTATCTTATGAAATCTTATGTACCACTCCACCGTTAACTATGACCTCAATAATCAACATGTATTTGAATTTATGCATTTATGACAATTTTATCGAAAACTGAAAAATTTTGAGCATAGATGCTAAGGGGGAAGTGTTAGACCTCGTCGGTGAGAGAAAGACCACTCTGATTGGCTGTTGAGCTTAATGAATCAATGCACGAGAAGGCAACGGTTCAGGAAAGCCCCTTCAGCCTGTTGCTGTAGTATCCATGATATCACCCATTTAGTACGATTTGTCCTTGTTTTTCTCTTCCACAATCTCCTTTCTTCTTCCACAACCAAAAGAATATGGGCAGAGAACGGCAGCATCATTTGCAGTTTCTTATCAAAGATATTCTCAATTAGAAGTAGCTATAAACAGCATACTGTATGTAGTTATAGCTCTTCTTCCTTCCCTTTCTGAATGGCTAATACAGACCCTGCCACCTGCTGGTAGGGGGAGTTATTACTGTCACGCAGGCATAGAACCTATTGGCTGTAGTCTGTGCAGTGTGTGCAAGTGTCACTTTTTCAATATGAATGGCCCAGACAAAGCCAACATGAGGTGACGCAGCAGTTGGCCTTCATTGATGCTAGTCATTTTACATCGGCTTGGTGTGTCTCTGCCCTAAAACTGGTCATGCATTCATCACCTTTGCTACTACAGTATCTTTGAATCTTTACCCAATACAACAAGGCTAATGATCGTATCATCATGTAAGCAGCACGCACCTTATCTCCAGTATCACTCTCAGTGTCGCACTGAAATGGGATGGAACAAAACATTAAGATTTGCATCTGCTGGAATAGACAATGCATAGTTGTAAAGCAGTTTGCAGCATAAGAACTTCGTGTTCGGTACAATGTTAGAAAAGAAACTTACAATGTAGCCAGTCTCCAAAGGCTGCCCCTAGAAAAGAAAAATAAATAAATAAATAAATAAATAAACACACGGCGTTAGCTCCAGTAACTTTCAACTAGGGTTTAAAGATGACTAAATGGAAAAATGAATGAACTTCATAGTGATTACATTTTTAAAAAGGTCAAATATGTTTAAATAAAATGATCTTTACTGATCTGCTCCATTTAAACACAATTGAATGATACGTGTTGTTAGCATTTGTGCAACAGTGTGTGTGTAAACCAGTTTTACAGGATCATTCTCAATGTCAAGATATACAGGTCAGCAACGCTGCAGAAATGTAAACACAGTTCAATCTCTATCATAACAAGATGAAGGAAGGTACAGTCGACACATTAAAGCCCAGCAGAGTCATGAGTCCTTGGTTCACCTCTATCTTTCTTCTCTTATTTCTGCTCTTGTTCCAACAGCTGCTGGAGTAACTGTGCGGAGCGCCATCCTCCGGCTCAGACAGCGGCCCTCCATCATTCTCCTCCAGCCCTCTCTTCCCCTTATTCCTCCTTCCCAGCATATCAGTGCGCTGACTGGGCTTCAGAGAGCAGTCCATCTGATACAAAGACGAAAAAAAAAAAAAAAAACCATGTTCACACATGTATACTAAAAGGCATCACTGTATGCCTGAGAACCACAGGCTAGCCTCATGCAGATGAATGTCCTGAAAAACCTCATTTCTGTGTAGTTTCAACTCAGTGATCACAAAAATAGAAACACTGGAATGATTTAATGCAGCCCGCATGAGACTCTTATTTCAACTGTTTGTGTGCAGACTCAAACTTATGGTGTGTTTTGAGTTGTTTTTTTTTTTTCATGGTGGTGGTGTTGAACTTGACCTCTTGCATCCACCTTATTTATATGTATATAAAGAAGGGCAAAAAGTATCAACCTAAAAACGTACACGGGAATCGAATCAATACCTCCCTGACAAAATTCCACAATAAAAATAAATTAAAGTACTAAATTCACAAACGAAGAATGATAATGAAGTACACTGTAGTGTACAGAGGTGCCCAATCTTCCTGATTTTTTATCTTCCACAGGGGGTCAGGAGGTATAGCTCAATAGTTGTGAGATGATTTACAAGTAAAAAAACAAATTTGCTACACAAATATATATTTACTTTTGCTCTTGTACAGTGAAATACTGAAAAGTGTTATAATCATTCAAGGCCATCTAAAAATTAAAAGAAAGAAAGAAACCCCACTCTTATGTCTATCTGTTCTGAGACATATGCAACCTGCAACAAAGGGTCATAATGAGTATGCATTGCCTCAGATATTTAAAGGTCCACATTATAAAATTTTAAAAGCAGTGACTTTGTGAATGTACAAAAACTGTTTAAGAACAAAGTGGTTGCTCAAAGCTCAAGAGAGTTATGTAAAACTAAGAAGAACGATCAGGCGAGCCTTCGGGAAAAAGGCATTGCTTGTATTAAGTGACATGCACTGGTCACTTATATGTAAATTAAAGCAATTCCCAGGCATTAAAATATAATAATATCATGTAATAAAAAAATATCTGGAAATTAACAAGTGCTACATGTTATCCAAAACAGTTTACATTCCAGTTGTTTGTTAGATGCATAAACTGTGCAAAACTCTCACATTACTGTCAATCTATTTGGTCGAATCCTTCAAAGTTGTGAAGATTGGTTTATTACAGAAAAGACAGTAGCTGAAATAGCTGCATTTGACATAACAAAACTTAGCTTGAAGCACAGGTAACTCAACGTGAAGGTCACCAGTACTTGCCTGCCCAACTGGTTATTTGTTTAAATACATTTTCATTTAAGAACCACAGACAATAAGTGCAGTTAATAAATGCAGGCAGGAAATTATACTGACTGAAGGAAACTGCCAGCTTGCCTTAATGAACACCAATAAATCTTAGCTTTTTTCCATTAGTAATTTCAGATAGTGAGCAGCCATCCATCCTGACCTTCACTGGATCATTTGACTGTAAAATCAAGTAACCCAAGAAGTGGAACTGTACAAGTGTGTGTAAATAGGAAGTTTTACAACATTACCTATTGACAAACAATTTACTTTCCTGGCATGATGCTGAGGTCAAGCAGATACCAGCAGACACACCCTGAAGGCAGATTAATTCATATTTCCTGTCTTGATGGCTAGATAAGTTACCTGAGCAAGTTAGAAATACAAAGTATTAGGCTGAAGTATTAGCCCAATCTTGGAGTAATTGTACTCATTTATTTTTCCTTTGTGTGTCTGAAAAGCCATTTGGCAGCTCATCAGCGCCTCACAGAATTAGAACATGAATAATTGAAGCCTCTCCAAGACCCATCAGAGGGATGCCTTGGGGTTTGGGTTTGGCCTGAGTGGATTGCTTTCTCCAAGCAAGAACTGGTGTCAGGGTTGAGGAGTACAATCTGCAGCATTTTCACACCTTTAGCTGCAGGGAACAGGCATGATTTAACGTGATGGACAGAACTACCAGTAAAAATCTAGTTGAAATCCCCACTGCTCTATACACACATTTTTCAATTTAAACAAAACAGAGGACAAGGTGCCACTTGCCCGTCATATTACGCATCACCCTACATTAGATTCATCCATCATTTTGTATATCCTATTGTGGAAAATAAACACCATTTGGTGAATGACAGCTGATGACTTGGTGTAAGATCAATAAATTTACCTCCAGTGCCTCCAAGCTGATAAAGCTCGCAATAGCGAAGCCATCGATGATGTCTTCCTCACAGGACACAGACTCTCTCTTCCTCCGGCGTGGAGGCCTGTGTCTACCAAAACTGGGCCGGCATTCTCTCCCACCGGGACCCAGGACACTGTTCGTCCCACAAGCCTCCTGATCGGAGCCTGAGGACAGGGATGTGGCTCGCTCCGCAGCCAGGTCTACTCTCCTCCTACGCCGCTCTCTGTCGCGTTGTGAACGAGATCGTCGGCTCTGCCTGAATCCAGTGCTTCGGCTCGGGCCCTCCATGTTCAAACGGTACCTCCTTTTGTAACTCCAGTGAGGCCAAAGGCACTTTACTCAAGTCCCGGTCCGGTGAAAGGCACCGAACCGCAAATAAGACACCACTACACAGGCCCTGTCAGGGAGTCCCTGTTAAAATGGCGTTAATGAAACCAGTGGCTTATTTACCGTTCTTTGACAACAGTTTATTGGCATCAGTGCCTTTCTTTCGGCGAAATTTTAGTGTCATTTCAATGAAACTTGGATCCGCATGGTAATTTAAATCATCCACGACATACACAAATGTCAGGACATAGCTGATTGTGTCTCGTAGAAGGCTAACATTAGCTAGCAAGAAATTCAACCGACAGCCACATAAGTTAAACGCATGTAAACAAAAAAGACAGGTCTAGTTATGACGCCGACTAAGCAGGCCAAGTCGTTTCTAGATAGATTTTAAAAAGAAAATCACGCAAATCTTGCTCAAAACAACTCTAAAGTCCAGGATTTCCTAAATTTCTGCACACGCTGACAAATTTATTAGCAAAATGATTCGGATAGCTAACTTGTTAGCAAGGCCAATAACCTAGATATCCGACGTTAACCCGGTGGCCATGACATGACTCCATGTTAATTTGAAATGTGGAGTGCTATTGTTGACAGTTACTGTAAATTACTCACAATCTAGGAGTAAACCGAGCTGTCTGGTTGTGTTAGAGTTGTTGGGTTACTGCTATCTTAGCTAGATCAGTGTTGACTCCGGCCAGTTAGCTTTTGCTCATTTGGTTAGCATGTACGCGGCTAACTCAAAACATTACAATATATTCAGCCAACGAACTAAGAATAACACTATATTCTTAAAATGTCTCTGGAAAGACTGACAAGCCGGACAATACACAGTAAAGCTAACTACCAAATTGTAGCTAAGAGAAGAAATTACCTTCCTGGCGAAATGTTGATGGCCGATAGTAACGTTAATCGTTGAATTCGCATCACATCAAAAGAAAGACGTAACGTTAGCGCCGTGGCTACTTAGCGTTTGCCGATCCAGCTGTTAGCCAGCTAAACCACAAGCAACAATTTTTTTTAAAAGAAAGTAGGAAAATATGGATGCTCTTTAGCAACTAATCACTGATTTAATATTGATAACTCGTCTCTTCAGACAGAACTCTTCTTTCCTCCCACCTCCATCATAAAGAAAAAATTTCAAGGCCCAAATATTAAAGCCTCGGTGTCGATTTCCATAAACGAGGGTGTCGGCCAAGCCCCCGTTGGGCTGGGCAACTCCTTCATGCAGCCTTCACTGTGTAATCCAATGTTTAGGAGAAGTTGGACCACTCGCCGAGATTTCCGTTCAAAGAATTTTCTTTCTCACTAAATCCAGTGTGGAAAATATAGAGAGAGAGAATATGAACCGCGTCGCCGCTTCCCCATTACAAGTTTCCACTGAATTAGAAATTTATCGTGAAAATCAGGGAGACACAACCCTTGTCAGACGTACATTGCATTGTGTGCGGCACTCTTCTTCCTCAGTCACCAAACTGGCTTGTTGGCAGCTCTGCTTGTGCGTACTGCCACCATGTGGAATGTGTAGTCACCGAGCAGTTATACTAACCATTCTGTCATCTTTCCAGCCATTAGATGACTTTTGTAATCATTTAAACCCCAAGGCCAGAAACTACAAGGGGACTCTGATACAGAAACATGGCCATTAAAACCCAGTGTGCTCTGACTGGGGCTTTGAACATTTGTATTATTATATAACCTACACTAAATGGGTAAAGCTATGTAGACATTCCTGCCCACCTGTGTACTTTTGGTCTGGGGTTGTTCTTCATCATCACAAGACAGCGCTTGGCACTTTCTTTCAACATGGCATTACTCCCACACACAGGGCCAGGTCCAAACAGAGAGGATTTTCACATTTTGGTGTGGAAAAAGAGGCTGGTCTGTACACAGCCCCGAATTTAACCCCATCTAACACCTCTGGTATGGATTGTACTGTAAGTCAAACCTTATCACCTTAACATCAGTGTTGGACCACACTAATGCTCTTTTAACTGAATGAGAGCAAATCCCCACAGCAGGCTCCAAAATGTGGAGAAAAGTGTATGAAGTTAACAGCCGCAGAATAACATCCATGGTTCAGAAAGGAATTCATGTGTCCACATACATTTGACTATATAGTGTAAAGAATAAGATGCACAATGAAAAAAATCCAAAGGCTGGTGCAGCTGTGTACTGTGGATACCTCTAGCTAAATGAATGCAAAGTAACAGTTCTGAAATAAAAATCACCCGCATGAAGATTTTGTTGATGAAACTATTCCAGAGTCTCATCTGTGTGGTCATATTGGAGGCTATAGGTTGTGGTGCTGTGTTTCTACTACTTTGTCTACCCTATTTATATAAATTAAGGTAAGCTACAGAGCAGCCGCACCTCTCTCTATAAGGTAATGCACATCCATAACAGCACAAATAACAGCCCCCAAAATGATTATATAGTTTAATCACCACCTCTTTAAACAGTTTGAACACAAACTGAACATTATCGCCTTCATGGAGGAGGATTTACTGCAGGACTGTTGGCTTAGACTGACTTAGTTTTAGCTCAGTGTACCTAATAAACTGAGGTCTGAGGGTCATGAGTCTTAATTTCTCACCCATCACTGACTGGCCACCAAAAATTCTGTTTAAAAGAACATATACATACATGTACACACACACAACAAAACAAATCAGTGTCCACTTCACACACAGTAGGTATATACTGTGCATGGTTTCAGAAAGCATTCTGACCCCTTCACAATGTGCACATATTGTAGATTAAATTTTAAATTGATAATTTGCTATTTTTGCCCATTACACTCAGTAATCCACTATGGCATAGTGAAAACAGGTATGCAGTACCAGTATTTTTTATTTTTAGACAACAATGGAACTCTGTTCCACAAAGGAATACACTATATCAGGATTTAGATACTCAAAATATGTTAGTTTTGGTGTTTTCTTGGGATTTGTTGACAATAAGAAATGAGATGTAAAATTTCACCACAGTCTAATCTTGTAAGCCATTTTTGAAAATTACAGTGAAGTATTCAATTTTATTCCTCAAGCATGTGATTCTGTTGATCATTCTCAGCCTTCTTACATCTTAGGTTACAGTACAGGCAGATATTTAGGGTGGTCTTCAGCTGGTGGACCTCCTGGAGCTCAGCAGAGAGTGCAGCAGGATGCCTGTGGCCACAGAGACATTCAGAGACTCGATGCTGGGGATCAGCTCTCTGCCAGCTGGGATGGTGAGCAGGGTTTGGCACAGAGAGAGCAGTTCTTGGGACAATCCTTCCCCCTCACTTCCTATTAACAACAGTGTGGGTTTAGTCATCTGAAAGTCTGAACACTGAGTGACAGGAATCTGGGCATGCTCTGCATTGGCTCCAACTGTGCCAACCACCTGCCAGCCTTGTGCCACCTTCAGCTTCAACATATCTGCAAGGTTTTTATACCCATACACACCAGTCACTTCCATAACACCTGAGCTGGCTTTGCTGACCACTGGAGACAATGGACAGCTGTTGCGAAGACTGCTGGCAACTCTGTCCACTCCAAGGAAATAGGCAGAGCGCAGGATGGCACCAAGATTCATCGGGTCTTGAATTTCCTCCAGGACAAGCCAGAGAGGGGTGTCTGTTCTGATGGGTGCAGTGTCACTGTCCTCGCTGAGATAGTTCAGAGGGCTGGCTAGGAGACAAACTCCTTGATGTACACGTCCAGAAGACATACTGTCCAGATCCTTTTTGCTGACCCGATGGACTTGTACTCCTCGCTGATGAGCCTCTTCACACACCTTTAACACAGAAGCCCTGTGAGAGGCCTCGCCATCTTTTACAAACAGTTTATGGGTCATTCTTCTACCCTGAGTCAAAGCCAGGAGACAGGGAGCGATGCCAAAAACAATCTCATAGTTCTCTATTTTGGAGTCTAGCGCTGACTTCTGTCTCACTGGCCTCTCCCCCCCTGCAGGGAAATCCTCCAGACACAGTTTCCTGACTTCAGATGATATTCTGTGGTCATCTCCCTTCCTCTGATTCTTCTTCTGCAACACTGGGATCTCATTCATCCAGACTTTACTCTGAACTGACCTCTCATGGCCTTTCTGTCCATTAGATCCAACAGACTTGTGTCTATGGCGTCTCCTTGCCACAGGGTTGATGTTACTGTCCTCTGGGCACAGAAGAGTAGCTGTCACATGGTAAGAGGTAAACTGAGAGCCCACTACTGAGAAAACTGAATTCTTGTGCAATCTTCTAGTCCAAACGAGTAGCCGCTTGTGTTGATGTGCTATACTGAGTACCCACATATTAAATTTGTTTATTTTATTCTATAAAAATAAAACAAAAGGTAGTTGTCCCAGAGAAACTTTGTAGAGTTGCCTGAGAAGTCCATCAATCCAGAGATCATTTGTCCACAGATTTCACTCAGTAGGTCTCATGGTTCAGTCTAAAACATTAAAATGTTATTAATGTTTATGCCTCGACACCACCATCTTCCTGAATAGTTGATCTGTTTGCGGCCTTTACGTGAAACTCACACGTGCAATCCATCTCAGTCAAGTACCGTGTGATTATGACCGGATGTCGAACGCTCCCATTTATAAAATAAAAGCCTCGAGGAAAAACAATATAAATGAGCTTTGTATAAGAAATAAGAACAGAATTATAGCACACTAAAATGGCGAGACGAATCATACACATTTTGGATTGATAAAGTTGTGACTGGATTCTGAAAATACAAACAGTTTGCTGTGCATTTGCTGCTCATCAACATTTGGTGTTCATACATACTGTATGTGTAGATAGATAGATAGATAGATAGATAGAAAGCTAGATAGATGGAAAATGTTACTGCCTTCTTATTAGTACTGGATTTAATGTCCTCAAAGCTTTTTAAGTAAAAAGAAGATTTTCTGTTGGGTAATTTGGATATCATTGTCATTAATTAACTTAGAAACCACAATGTCACTATGCCACAGTGATTTCCAGTATGATCCCCTTGCGACTGCAAGGAGCATCTGGTGACTAAATACCGCCCATGAAATGCCAAATATATGAGGCATAGTTTCTGGATATGGAGTACAAAAGTACGAATGGACGTTTAATTTTCAAAGTTGTTATTCTCGTGTTACTTCCTCTCTTACGTGAACTTGATAAAAACTTGATATATGTGACGCAATGGTAAATATACGCAATACGTCATTTCCCGGAAGTGAAACTATCGCAACACGGAAGAGTCTGAAAGAAAACAAATAATCGTTTAAAATTGTGTCGAATTGAAGTCGAAGAAGACTCCCTCAACGCCTTTTACTTGTTTCTTACGACGAGCTTAGTACACGGTGAGAGTACATACTCCTGTTTCTGTCAGCTGGGTGAGGTTTGTGGTGGTGGGGTTAATATGCAAAATGTTGACAGATTTGAGGGGAGGACAGCTGAGCTAAAAGAGCTGAAAGGAGACTTCGGGCCTCCGCTCACATATCTGACTGCTGACTAATATTTTCCAGGATACAAGGGGGTTATATGGAGGTTTGACATGGCTGAAACAATGTTAGAAACCGAGTGATATTAGTGAAAACTGTCATTGTTTATTTTTCAGTGCTGATTTTATGATTTATTTGTACAAAAAGTACTAATTACACTTCCTTCATATTTTTACAACTAGCTACTAGCTATCTTATCTAACTAGAGCTGGAATGATAAAGCAGTAAGTTGAGTAATGCTAGTTGAAACAATGAACAACTATATTGTTGTATATGTAATCATTTTAACTTGTTTTTCACAGAAAAGGGGAAAATTCTACTTATCTCAGATGGCCAGCTAACAATCCAAAGCTCAAATGTATCCACTTTAAAAAGATATAAGAGAAGGGCAACAAATACTCACATTTAAGAAGATGGAACCAGAAAATGTTTGGCATTTCTGCTTGAGAAATCACTAGATTATTACTTGCTTGTTGCAGATTAAATTACCTATGGATACTTGCGGATTTTCTTTGATTGCTGAATTACTTTAGCACTACTGTAAATTTAACCCACCAAATGTTATATTTGACTGTACCTATTTAGTTTGACTGCATTTGACCTCCTCCTTGTGGTATTTTTAACCAGATGGAGTTCCTGTTTGGGAAGAGGAAGACTCCGGAGGAGATGCTGAGGCAGAATCAGAGAGCGCTCAATCGAGCCATGAGAGACCTGGACCGAGAGCGAATGAAACTGGAGCAGCAGGAAAAGAAGATCATTGCTGACATAAAGAAAATGGCCAAACAGGGACAAATGGTGAGATGAAGGAAATAGTGTCAATGTGGAGAGATTCATTTGTTAAGGAAGAATCTTAGCTGTGATATGTGTTATCTAAACCTTTTCAGGACGCTGTCAAGATCATGGCCAAGGATTTGGTTCGCACAAGGCGCTATGTCAAGAAGTTCATCATGATGAAAGCTAACATCCAGGCAGTCAGCCTAAAGATTCAGACGCTCAAGTCCAACAACAGCATGGCACAGGCTATGAAAGGCGTCACCAAAGCCATGGCCACAATGAACAGACAGGTCTATCAAACAGTCACTGATTTACTTTGGTCAAGGGAAATAAACAACAGGCCTCTTGTGTTGACGGTCATATATTTATTTCACTTTCACAGTTGAAACTGCCTCAGATTCAGAAAATCATGATGGAGTTTGAGCGACAGAGTGAGATCATGGACATGAAAGAGGAGATGATGAATGACGCCATTGATGATGCCATGGGTGATGAAGATGATGAGGAGGAGAGGTGAGGGCCCGAGAGGAGCGACAAAACAGTTATTGTTATTTTTTTGGTGAAAACCTTGTCTTATCTTTGCTTCTCTCTATGTTTGTTACCCCAACGCCTGCATCCCATAGAACAAAACACAATAATAAATATATAAATAAGTAAACATCATAGAATAAAACATGGCTTTGGCTTTGAAATGTCATAGCCATAATTTCCTTTATTTTGTTCCAGTATTGTTGTAGAACTAAGAAGGAGAACAATAGGCAGTGCCCCCTGTACACCTCCCTCAACAAGTTGAAACGTACTGCATTTTTCCTAGAGAAGTCCTTCCAGCAAAATTAACAGATTATACAATAGCTTTGGTTTTTCAACTTCTTAATTCAGCCCCTCAATGTGATGTAAATAAACCAGTATATGTTTTTTTATTCACTTGATGCATTTGTGATTGTATCTCTACATAGTGACGCCATCGTGTCCCAGGTGCTGGACGAGCTGGGACTGAATCTGTCCGATGAACTGTCAAGTAAGAAAAATCCAACGCTGTGGTCACAGTCAGGAAAATGCTACATGTGCAGGGCTGAGGTTTGCTAGCATGTTAGTGAATCTGACTAGTATCAAATCCTCTAATTATGAATCCTTTCGACTCCTCTTGTCAGATTTCCTAATCAGAGCTCCCTTCTCAAAGTTAAACTTTCATAATTTTCAAGGAAATTAAGTTAGAAATAACCACAGCTCAAATATTCAGTTTAGGTGTGTGTGATCAACCAGAGATAAGAGTTTTTAGTGGTTGCTAATGTTACCTGTAGCTTTTCGATATTATTCTTTCTTAATAAAAACTAGTGTAGAGAGATAAGGGATTCGTTATCTGGGTTTTATGCAGACTCAAGAAGCAGATCCAAAATAGAGACAGCTATTGAAACTCAGCCCTGTTCATTTGCTCTTTGTCTTTTGTATGTTCCTTTTTGTTTGTTCTAACACTGAAGGCCCATGTTGTGTCCATGTCAGCTCTCCCAACCACCGGAGGAAGCCTGTCGGTGGCTGGAGGAAAGAAGGCAGAGCCCCA
>NW_018127947.1:599219-622022 GCF_001952655.1 Monopterus albus | reverse complement strand
GAGCGGCTGAACAATCTCCGGAGAGACTGAACACACGATAGCTGACAGGCAGGCCAAGGCTGTTAATATAGATGTTGAAGGTGTAACTGGCAGAACACTGGCTGTTTCAGCAAGTGGTCTGTGTTTAAAGGTGTGTGGATTCTCTTTGAGGTGTTTTCATTTTATGTGTGTATTAATTACTATATTCAACAAACCTGCAAAGGTCATTATCCCTTTTAAGTCCAGAAAGCTCATGTCTCATTTAAGACATTGCCAAGAGACAAAAATTCTTTGAAAGTGGAAATTTATTTCATAGTCTGTGTAAATACTAACTGCCTTAAGGCATGACGTTTTCACTATTTAAATCAACACTAATGACAAAATGAGCCCAAATGAAAGTTATTACAAAAGTGAATATTTTATATGCGTGACAAATATAAATGTCAGCGCATTTTGTACATCAGGCTGGTTTGGTTTTGTTTGTATCAGCAGCAGCGTCATGTACGACGACGATTTAGCCCAGATACCAGCTTTCTGGTGGATTTTGATTTTTGTTTGTTGGAGCTGACAGTTGTGTACAAAAAGTGTATTATCTCTTTTCTGTCCAAATTCACTAATAGAATGGTTTATTAAAAATGTGTCATGGATAAGAGACAAAGAAAGGTATGTTGAGCTGACTCTTCATCCGTGCACAGGCTGTTTGTCACTGGTTTTGTTGACATCAGCATTATTCTCACCAAAGCTTTGATAAGGAATCAGTGGTGTTTATTTTTTAGGAATCATCCTCTTCTGTCTCTTTATTCAATAAACAGTTTTTCAGATTTAACTGGTTGTCTGATGAGACTGCAGTGGACTCTTCACAGGACGTCCTGCTCAACAGGTGAAAATTGTCTCATGGTTCCTGTGGCTCTGGATTAGTTTTTTTTTTTATAACAAACTTCATTTATTATTATCAAAGCATAAACATGGTCACAATAACTAAGAATATGGAAAAATAGGACAATATTAACCAAAGATATGTTTGATGTAATTTAAAACCAGTGTTTCCAGCGACGCTAGAACATAAAAGTGCTAATACAACACTGTAAAATGGCTAAGTATTAAAAGTAAAAATACTCAATGCAGTAAAAAATCATTAAATGATTATTAATGTGCAAGCAGCACTTTACTCCTGTAAGTGGAGTGGAGTTGATGTACTTGTTTTGTACAGGAAAACTCATTTTTATTAGATTTACTGGGTGTGTATTAAATGTTTATGTAAAAAAATAAGAGCCAATATATTACCAGGTTTTTTTTAACTACCCACTCAGTATGTGGCTCAAACACGCTTCCCATTTGATTAAACAACAACAAAAAAAATCTAAATATCATTGACATGTTAATTTTATTCCAAAAAATTTAACTTTCAAAACTGTCAATTTGTCAACATACAATCATAGAACAATATTGAAATAACACTTCCAACATTAAATAATAAAAAAATAACAGCCATGTTTTATGTACATTTGTTTCTGAAAGCTGTGTACAGGGGGGGAAAGAAAATCAACTTTTTATTTCTAGAATCTGCCCACACAGACGTGCAGAAAGCAATTGCATCATTTGTATAAGAGGTGGAGTGAACGCAGTGAGGAAGGACAACAGAAACCCAACTGAGATCAACAGGCAGCATGTTAATGAACGCAGCATGTTAATGAACACAGCAGTGAACACTGCCATCACTACAGCTACAAAGCATATTTATCTAAAATGGTTTCTTTGAATGTCAGCTAGCTGCACCCTCAGAGACCAATGCATACACATAAGCCGATGATCTACTGGATGTAAACATGTTGTAAAGATTGGAAACACAAAAATTAATTTCAAAACTGCACTGAGTTATTGTCAATGGCCAAATGATGAGGCTGTCCAGGGTGGATACAGCTGTGCTCACTGCCCAGAGCAGCAAACAGTCATGCTTTCAACACGTTGTAGCTGTTGTGGCCCAATGAGCAGAGAGTATTGTCCATTCTGGGGTTAAGCCATGCTAGCGTCTTTTTTGTTACAGCTAAATAGTCCATGCAACTGACACAATAGAAAGTAACTAATAAGAAACAGCATGGGGAACAGAATGCTGGGTTTCACACCACCCTAACCACCTGTCTAAACGTCTGTGCCTTTGGTTTGACGTAAACCCCTGGACAACACAGAACAATCTTTTGGTTGCTTTTCATTTCTCCTTAAATTGAACTGGTTCAAGAACAGCAAGTTTTAATATGAACTCATGCTGAATGTGGCTCAGAACCCCCATAACACTAAACATTGATAAAATTTTATTTGAAGTTATGTGCGAACAAGAAAGGCAATACACAGCACGATACCGTCAGATGTCGACACCATTCCACTGAGACAGGCAGAATGAGTTTGGTAGGATTGGCCAGAGCTAAATGCTGTAGCTGTGTTGCTCACCATGAACAGCAACCGATATCTGTTCCCCCACAGGGCTGTTCTCAAGGTCAGAGTCCCCGGTTTATCCCATCAGCTGGCTATGTATTAACTCTGACAGAAAATCAGTTTTGGATGCACAAGCTCCAACAAAATATATCTCAGTCATGTTACAGAGCATGCATGTAACTCTTAGAAATTTTTTAAAGATATCAACTGATGTGTATTCTTCAACAGCTGCTAATATGGAGGCTGTCACCTTGTGTCATCAAGCACTTAGTCTTCCCTTCAGATGTGTAAATGAGACCACAAATACATGACACGTGATGCTGCAGCTATGTCCCACTTCTGTCCAGTATTCTGCAGGAGCTGCTCTGTGGTGACACATGGAGACTGGACGGTCATTTACTCTCCCATAGACTGACATACACAGCGACTGGTCTCCCCACCTCAGATAAGACAAACGGAGCATTTTCTAATCTGGGCGAGGAGCTGCATCTCTACGCTATTAATGCCACATGGGGTTCACTTCCGACAGGTCCGGTGAGGCGTGTGTTTTTTGGGCACCTCGATACGACATCGGCTCCGGTCATCCAGCCAAGGCAGCTCAAAGTTCCTGGAGAAAGAATAAACATTTTACTTTGACATGGAAATTCTTTTGTCCAGTCTTCAGTCTGAAGTGTAGAACGCTTGAGTAGAGATGGGTGACACATGAAAGGAAAAACTTTATGTAAAGTCATATGCTGTGGCCTCAACAGTCATTAGACCCTAGCTGAAGACCAATGGGAGCTTTTAGAGCCATGTGTTAGACATTTAGCATCATTTAATACTTCCCAGCTGCATGTGAGCACCTGCAGTGCAGAATCACCAAAGTAACTTCATGAATTAATAACTTGCGTCACATCATTTTGTGCTAATCACACAGGAAATGGGACATGAAGTAGAATTAATGAACAATGCAAGTGAAACTCCAACTTACTGTTGTGTGAGCTTGGGCAGCGGCCGGCCGAATGCAACCACAGGCAGGAAAGGAGTGATCATTATAGTTTCAACTGGAGGAAATTAAAAGAAAGTTAAAATCTCTTTAAAAATATCACACTCCATGGCAGGAAGTTTTATTCAGGCACTGGATAGTTTAAAAGGCACATGTACCATCCTCGGTCTCGGGATAGAAGGACAGCAGCTCTGGTTCGACCTCCTGGATGACCTTCCTCCTATTCATGCGCTGCTGCAAACGCTGAAACATGCGCTGCTCTCTGATTCGCTGAATGTCCCATCTGAAAACACAACAAATTATTAAGTAGGAAATCACAGTACCTGCCTATGGAGCACAACAGAGCCAGTGAATCTTACATCTGGCTTGTTGCTGGAACTAATGCTAATTCTTTTGAGCACAAAGACTCCACAGACGGCCGTGCACTGCACTGTCACAAATTAATTACTCCCTCAGTATGAGCTAAACTGGGACCCTAGTGTATACACACATAATCAAACTGTTTGCCATTGTTGTTTGAGTTTTCACACAGTGGAAGCCTTAAATCCATCCTCCATGGTGGATCCTGACTATATAGTGTGGTGAATATTGTGCTCTGAGTGATTACACTGAATGATGCACAAGTACAGATTAAAATCTATATGTTGGTAAAAGCCAAAACCAGGAGCACCCTAGCAGCCGAATGGTCACAGTGCATGTCACATAACTGCAATATCCATGGTCTAATTCTGGCTGGGGATCTTTGTTGGATATTACAGTTCAGTTTTTAAAGTTTTATGAACTGCGTTATTGGTCACAAATCTTTAATAACCAAGTTCAGGAGCTTATTACCAAAAATGTTCTCGGTACACATTAACGTTAATTATTACCTGTCCTGGGCTGCTCATTCTGCTGCGAGCGTTAAGAAGGCCCAGCAGAGGCTTCATTTCCTGAGAATCCTCAGGAAAAACAATCTACAAAAGAAACTACCGGTGGCTTTCTTTCATGCAGCTAATGGGAGCATCCTGACATACTGTATCTCAACTCAGGATGCTCTGTCGCAGACCAACAAATTCACTGGCAGACATTACAAGCTCCAGCTACCTTCGCAGAGCCACTAGCATTATTACAGATCCCACTGTTACCCTCTGGCAGGCAGTACAGGTCTACCAAATCACACTCCTTCAAAGTCAGAAACTGCATTTTCCAAAAGACATACATACTCTAAACTTAATCATTTAATGAAGAATTATTTTCTAATTTGTATCTCTTTTGTTTTTAATTATTTATTTTAGACATAGAACCTGTTCCCATAATTATTATGTTTTAAGTACTTGGACCCTGAACAACCACGTGCAGCAGCGCTCCTAAATTTTGTTGTTCGCTTACAATGACAATAAAGGCTTTCTTTATTGGCTTTTCTAGTTCCAGGAGTACAGAGACATATTCAAATCTCAAATGAAATAACTACAATCTGTGAATGATACCTTTTCCTCCTCTTCTCATCCAACTCGAGCTTCGCGTGCCGTTTCAAAAATGTGCTATCATCCAGCGGCTTGATGGGAAGACAAATTCACACAACTTGTGAGTTAAAAGATTTTATATCTGATATAAGATAACTCCTTTGAATTCAGATATTTCTCACCTCAGAGAGGTGAAAGGAGTCATTGTCATCCAAGGGCTCCATACAATTTTCCCTCCAAGAAGGAACTAGACAAGTAAGGGAGACAAAGATAATCATGGAGAGTGTGTTCAGTACATTTTAAGGATAAAGTGGTTCAAACAGGATACATGTAGGTTAGGCTTACAAACAATCAGCATATCATGTACTACATGAAGAGTCCACTCACTGGCCACCTCTTCCTCCTTTTTAGGGGAAGTCTCACGCAGAGGTGACAGGGGAGGTTGATTCCAGCAACAGAGATACATCTCTGTGGTCGACATGAAGGGCAGATCTTCCATCTGACAGCTCAGCTCAGGTTCCTCTTTAGTTGTGTGCAAAATGTCCCTTTCAGCCCCCGACCTCAAAGAAACAGTCTTCTCTGGGGTTTCCTTACTGCGAAGCTCTCGCTGATTGGGGGAGCCAGGCTGAAGCTCAGGTTTCTCCGGGCTGAATTTGCCACTCCTGCCCCGCAATTTCTGGACTTTTGCATCTCCAAAGCAAGATTTCCTGTGTAAAGATGAGACTTATTACTACGATATGAAAATAAATCTAAGTCATGAATTCAGTTTCAGTTTGACCAAATCAGACTACATTTTTTAAATAACGATAATCAGAATAATGACCTTTATTTGGCCAAGTATGTTACACACAAGGAATTTGTTTCCGGTACAGAACCGAGGCAGCCATCTGTGTCGCCAACTCAACCGATGGCTCTAACCATTGGGGGCAACAGGGGGGTTCAGTGTCTTGCCCAAGGACACTTCGACATGTGGACTGCTGGCACCGAGATTCAAACCTTCAACCTTCTGGTTGGGATATGACTGCTCTACCCACTGCACCACAGTCGCTCCCTCCTTTTTTTTATTTTTTATTTTTTTTATTAAATGATAAGTGGCAGAAGGTAACACCTTTTCTTTGTGGATTTCTTTTCTGGAGTTTGGTCAATACCACATGGTGTAAAGCCCAGTGCTGTCTGCAACTGTTCATTTTACCTCTTTTGACCTTTGCCACACCGACTAAAGGGGAGTGGAGTGGATGGGTTGGGTTGCGGACTCTCCTCTACATCCAGATCCCATATATCCTCTTTGTCAGGGGTCCATGGCTCCAGGGGCTGGAAAAGACGCTTGTCACGTGGCAGGTCTTTCCTTGTGAGCTGCAGGCGACGCTCCATGCGCTCAATACGTGCCAGCAGCTGCAGAAGAGAAGGACATGGACAAAAACAAAAAATTGTAACTTTAATGCTTACCAAATCAAGATGTTACAGACCATCCCAAAATGTGTTAAAAACTTCCACATACTGTCTCCTTGTCTGCTTTGAGCTCATCTATCTCCTTGTCCTTGGACTGCAGCTGTTGTTGCTGTTGTTCAATAAGGTCCAGTTGAAGGAGGAGAATCTGTCGGAGGCAGTTGGCCTGGGTGTGTGGATTGGCAGGGCTCTTTCTGATGTTCCTCCACTTGCCCTCAGAAGAGAGTTCAATTGATGCAGTGCCCAGGACTCCAGGGACAACCCCCTTGGCACTATCATCACCACCAGCGTCCTTAGGGTTATTGTTCACAGCCATCTGAGGGTTATCCATGCTGTCAACAGCGAGGGGTTTACCTTTAACTGGGGTTCCCTCACCCCCCATTGGTCTGACAGGGGACAATATGCCCACAGTTTTATTGTCTCCTTGAACTACTTCTGCAACTGTGGCAGCGAGGGCAACTTTGCTTGTCATGTAATTCTGGTCTAAATCCTTAGACTTGTTCGGGATCTCGACCCTCTGCACGTCTTGAACATCTGTAACAAAGTCGCAAGACTCCCTCTTGAAGCTCACGGGACTCACTGTGGCGGCAAAAATATGCGTTTTATCAAAGTCGACGGTGTCAACCTTCTGCCTGAATCCCGTCTTTGGAAACAGCGTGGATCTTAGAGTCATGGCGAACACAACGAATTCCCATCCTGCAACGCCTCGGCGATGCAATTTAACCACAACCACTTCCCATGTGTGCTCTGCAAAACACAGACAAATAAAAGCATGTCTTGTTATTGTTTTTGGCTGTTTAACCGAGCATACCGTATTTGAGGTGGGAATAGAAATACACACTTACTACTAATATTGGCTAAACCGGGGGGAAACTATAACACCAAAATGCGCCCGATCCTGGGCATCCTTTTCCCAAAATCATCCGCCGGGTTTGAAATTGAGGCTAAGCTATTAGCACTGCAGGTCAAACAGGCAGGCGCTAATTCTGAGACAGACTAATGTGGTTATAAGGCATTAAACTCAATAATGCGTCTGGGATGACATTTCAGACTGAGGGGCTTCGAACAAGGACTCGGGAGTGGCTGTGCAGGACACTGGCAGTAGCCCTCTCCTCCATTTTGGTTCTCGCGAAATCATGAAAAACAATAACAGCTAGCTAGCTGGCTAACACTAGCCGGCTAGTTTCACTAACAAAACGCGCTTCCGAGAGGAAGCGAACATAACGACCGCGTCGTAAGACTCTTATTTCGGACATATGTGTTTTTAATAGCATTCATTCGTGTGCTGGGAGCTTACCTCGACTACAACTCAAAGTCCACCTGCAAGTATCTTCATGTTCCCTCCTCGAGACTTGTTTTAAAGCGCCGGCAACTGCGCATGCGTAATTTGTTGGATGGCCATTTTTGTGTTTTGAAGGTTTTGATAAGAAGAGAAGCAGCAGGGGGAGACAGACCCACGTTCTCTGCAAATGACAACATGATGCAGCGTGTTTATTAATGGAAACAATTGCACTAAATTAGTATTACATAGCCCGAAATATAAGTTAAAAATTTCATCACTGTTGTGTGATGAGAGATTAATAATATTGAAGTTTCGTCCAGTTTTTGTCATGACTTGCATTTTTATTTTACCACCGTGAAAGAAGAAACAAGACCTTAAACTGCCTATATTTTATGATACAATGGCTTGCATTTTCTTTCCCGTGGCTTTTGAGTATTTAATGAATGATTTATTTGATTACATTTGAAGTGAACATGTTATTTGTGAATCAAGCAACAAGTAATACTGGCCTGCCATATTCTCCTTGCCACCAGGGGGCGATATGAAATTAATGGTTGAAGTTATCGTGCAGGTAGGAAGTAGTCTGTTTCCTTCCTATCAAAATATAAACAGCTACACTAAATTAGCTTTACATAGGCCGAAATCTAACTTAAAATAGTACTTTTCAGCCATTCTTGATTTTATAATAATGTTGCATTTATATTGTAAAAGTCGACATTATTGAAGAAGCGCGTATTTAGGAGAGAATTGTGAATGTTGGTGAACTACAGTGGCAAAAACAGTGTAGCTAGTTCAATTAGCTTAGCTTTATTCTAACGCTAACTCCAGCGTTAAATTATTTTTCATTATTAGCTACAATATTATTCGTTAAACACACGCTTGGTTTAGATCTTACTCTTAATTTGTTATCATATAGCAGACAACATGCGGAGAGGTGTTGGAGCTGGAGCTGTTGCCAAAAAGAAGCTAGCAGAGGTAGTGATGTTCAGCATTTTTTAAACTTTGAAGTTAACTCGGTTTGCTCGTATGAATGTTTATTTAATCTGTTTTGTGATATTTTTCTACCCAGGCCAAATATAAAGAAAGAGGAACCGTTCTTGCAGAGGACCAAATTGCCCAGGTGTTTGTGTTTTGATGCCGTATTTGATGCACTTATTTACAGTATTTTTCTTAGCTCTGAAATGGTAGCGTCATTATGCCGTGTTAATCTTTACAATTTGTTGTAATACACATATGTCAATGTATTTATGTGAACGAAGGCTGCAACGAAGTGCTAATTATCCTTGTGAATACCTGAATATTTACCTTTTCTTTAAAAGTGTCAGAAAATGTTGAAACATGCTCACTCTTGTGTGCTCAAGCCTGAGATGCTGTTGTCAAATTTCTTGTTTTGTGTGACGAAGTGTCCAAAGACATTCAGTTTACTTTCATGTACAACAAATAAAAAGGTGAAGTGCTCCCATATGAAGCTGGAACCACTTAATTTATTACTTTGCTTTGGAAGTGACTGAGTCAATTATTAAAATAGATTGAACAAATGATTTGTATTTATTTTACATATATATCCTGAAATATGCCTGGCAATGAAGTGTTATATGTGAGCAGCATTTTTACTTTAGTTACTAATTTACATTAATGTTATATTAAGACATTTTTATAACTGATATTTTATTGATTATTTATTTAATTTATGTTTTTGTTTTTCTGCCAGATGTCCAAGCAGCTAGAGACCTTCAAATCAAACCTGGAGGAGTTTGCTAGCAAGCACAAACAAGAAATCCGAAAGAACCCACAGTTCAGGGTTCAGTTTCAGGAAATGTGTGCCACCATCGGAGTTGACCCACTGGCCTGTGAGAAGCATTTGAGATATAATCTGTAAATATGTGAAGTGATTGGGAGAAATATGCTTAAAATGTGTTTTAATATAATATGTTTTAAAGTGGAACATAACATATTATCTTCATCTTTATTTTCACAGCTGGCAAAGGCTTTTGGTCTGAGATGCTTGGAGTTGGTGACTTCTATTATGAGCTTGGTGTACAGATCATTGAAGTGTGTCTAGCCCTGAAACACAGAAATGGAGGTCTGCAGTTTGTCTATGAAAATTGTGTGGTACTTATTATATTTTAATGTGCCAGCTAACTGTTAACAATCATAAGCATGTGCTTAGATCTGAGTTCCTTTCCTAATAATTTGGCAATATTCAGTCCATGTTAATACAGTAAATAATGATGTGGTTATCATAATTACAAATGTTTGTGGTTGTGAATTGAGTGAAAATGCCTCATAATGTGTGTATTTTGTGCCAGGGCTTATTACTTTAGATGAACTCCATCAGAGAGTACTGAAGGGGAGAGGTAAATACGCTCAGGATGTGAGCCAGTAAGTAGCACTAATAAAATATTTCATATATTACAGCAGTTTCTATGAGTTGTCATGTTTTCTTTGTCTAGATTTAAACAACAGGCCTTGAAAGCGTTTATCATTTAAGTGGATATTTGATTAATCTAACCCCCATTTGTTTGGTCTAAGTTGTATATCTGTGGTTAAATTTGTGATTGCCAGAGATGACTTGATGAGAGCCATAAAGAAGCTGAAGGTGATGGGGAACGGTTTTGGGATGATTCCTGTTGGCGGTTCTTATTTGGTGCAGTCAGTCCCAGCAGAGCTCAACATGGACCATACTGTAGTTCTACAGCTGGCTGAGGTGAGACGCAGCCCAGGGCTCATCAGATTTCTTTTTTATCACAAATTAAAATATAGATTTTTTTATTGGATTTATTCTTGTGGTTGTATTACCGCTGACATGTTGGTCATGTTTTTTTTTTTTTTATTTGGTGCAGTCAGTCCCAGCAGAGCTCAACATGGACCATACTGTAGTTCTACAGCTGGCTGAGGTGAGACGCAGCCCAGGGCTCATCAGATTTCTTTTTTATCACAAATTAAAATATAGATTTTTTATTGGATTTATTCTTGTGGTTGTATTACCACTGACATGTTGGTCATGTTTTTTTTTTTTTTAAATGAGTCCAAAGTTTTAGCATAGTATAAGTATGAAATAAATGCTGTGAGATGAACAAAAGAACTACAGCATCTTAAGGAGAAATAAACAGGTATATAAAGTGTGCACCTTGATCACTTTATTTAGAGGATTGTAGTGAATTTGTCATTTAATTATTTTCTCTTACGCTCATGGAAAATATTATTACAGAGGAAATCCTCATGTCAGATCAGTCTGTAAAAATGTACTAGGTAGGAGGATGGCATTGTCTTTAATGTCTGTCACAAATGTTCATAAATTATAGAAAGATATATGTGTGAGGACCCCCCCGAGAGTGATCATGTTACTTCAGTGTCTTGATGTTGTCTGAGCGAAGACCCACCATGTCAGAAAACTGCTTCACCGGAGAGATGAAACTGAAATGTTCCAATTTTTTTTTGTTGTTGTTTTTAAGGGAGCTTATGACTCAAGAGATTGTGGCTGTTTATTGCAATGATGTCTGTTTCTTTGTTCATATGTAGAAAAAGGGCTACGTCTCAGTGAGTGAGATCAGGGACAGCTTAAAGTGGGAGAAGGAACGCGCCTGCCACGTCCTGGTAAGTGCATATCAGTTATATTTGGTGGCTGTTTGAGATAAACTGTGGCTCTAAAACATGACAGACAGGTTTTGAAATGCCTTTAAAACATTCGATTTGGTTTCTGCAATAAGAATAAAGGAAATAAAAAGTTGTAGTATTTTTCTTGCCTGCAGTACAAATTAATGTTAGTTATGTTTTTTTTTTTTCCTCATGTCCTGTTGGGAGACATGTCACACCCAGCTGAAGTAGAAGTGGGATTAATGCAACAGTAGATGATCAATTATTTTTTGTTGAGTTTCAGTCAGCACCATCAGACCTGAGGCAAACACTGTCACCACTGCTAGCTCATAATGTGCAAGTGTCAGTTTTACCCAAAACTTTAAATGACTTAAAAGAATGAGCAATTGTGAATAGGTTAATCTAACCATTCATTTTCTGCCTCTTATCCTTATCAAGGTTGTGTTAATGTAATTCATTAAGTTATTAAGAGCTGCAGCAATAAATCATTTGTTTGATTGCCAATTGTTTGAAAATCAGTCATTACTTTGTGAAAAGAACAAACATTCTCTGGTTAACATTTCAAACAAGAGGATTTGCAGATGTTCTGTTATTTATAATAGTAAATTTATATTTTGGGAGTTTCAGACAAAACAGGTTAATTGAAGACATCACAATAGGCTGTGAGAAACTGTTAATGGCTTTTTTTTGCCATGTTTTAATATTTTATAGAAGAAACAAGTGAATTGTAGCTCTTTGATTATTGTCTCATACTGCTGGGAAGTCCTTAAAAATGTGATATAATCGTCCTTTTCCTCATCCTTGGATGATATGATTGAGAAGAAGGCACTGATTTACATTCTGCATGATGTTAAAAAGGATTCAACCTGATGATCCCCGCAGAAACCCCCTTGTACAGTGCGTCACCCTCTGCTCTCATTTCCAGGACCACCTGCTAAAAGAAGGCCTGGCCTGGTTGGACTCTCAAGCACCTGGGGAAGCACAGTACTGGCTGCCTGCCCTCTTCTCTGAGCTTACCTCCCGTGATGTCACACCAGAGGAAGCCAATCAGATGACACCTTAAGTAATGACAGCGTGTACTTGGGCTGTTCTTTAGAGACTTGTTGGTAAACAAAATGTGCCGGGTGGGACGGTTTGCGTAATGCATTTGGCTGGTGGGGTGAACTGACACTGAGCTCAGTTACTGGGCACGTGGAGGGAAACTTTCCTCTGGGCTCTGCTCAGTTACATCTATGCAATGCATGCACTTAGTTTATTACAGAGTCACTGCCAGCAACTTGATGTTACCAGCATGAGATTCTGTTGTCTTGTGGTAGCGGTTTATGGGTGGGTACAGATTATTCCCAGTGTGAAGAATGTGCATTTGTTTAATTTTGTGATAAATAAGCACCAACTCTGAAAGAAAAGTCTGCATCAGTTGAACCTAAATTTTATTATATCAGCAGGACAATTTAAATCCACTTAATTATTCCACCAGATCATTCATTTGTTCACCCTGCTCCACCTCCTATCACCACTTCATCCTGTCACATTTTAAAACCAACAGAAACTTGGTTTAATCAGTATGAGCTGATTACAGTAGATAAGAAGAATTCCCTCTGAGATATTAACTGCAAACCTATACTGTATATGAGTAATTGTGGGTAATATAGAAAGTTATAAATGTGCCATGCGTTAGGTTATTTCATTTACTTAAAGGACCACATCTTACTGCTGACTGTTTTCCAAAGCATACAGATGTTTTTCCCAACTGTTTCAGATACATAATCTTGTTTAGTTTTTCTTTGAAAAGATGCAGTGGTTCTGTTAACCACCATTTTAATAGAAATAGAACTGTAAAAAGCAAATCTGTGCTCGTCTTATATGTGGGTCAGTGGACCTTTTGCAGTTTTTATTTAAGCTAATAAAAAAACTGGACAACATCCAACATTTGAGAACTCTGGCATCTTGTTAAACAAATGAAGTCATGGTGTTCAAGGTGACACGTTACATAAGCCAGGGAAATCTGCCAGTAGGGTAGCACGCTTTGGAAAACAGTCAACATTGTAAGTGCCACAGCCATTTAGCACTATAGCCCCATAGATACAGCAGAATTCAAAAGAATTTCAAAGTCAAAGCAGCAGAGGCTGAGATGTTGTGATTTTTAGTTC
This sequence comes from Monopterus albus, assembly GCF_001952655.1. Lineage (NCBI taxonomy): Eukaryota > Metazoa > Chordata > Actinopteri > Synbranchiformes > Synbranchidae > Monopterus > Monopterus albus. Next base: position 608,711 of record NW_018127947.1, on the reverse strand, counting down.
CTTCAAGCTGTGATATTCCACCATCTTTAGTTAGACCCCCACCCTGCCTGATAAATGCCTACATCTTTCAAACTCCACATTCTTGGAATTCAGACTTTCTGTAACAAAACAAAACAAAAAAAAGGTTTATACCTGGGTGGTTTCACTTCAGTAGGTTTCTTATACTACAGAGCAGCAGAACACATCATTATGCCCATTTTCCCAGGTAGTTCTCTTGTTAATTGATACATAAAATTGGCAGAGCCCCCTTTCATGTGAAGATAATTTGCAGTACACGAGTATAAACAAGCACAACTATAGGTCTCGTTGTCTAAATAAGGACCACCCAACAAGTAAGACACCGTTTCCCCTAAACATATCAATGATACCGGACCTCATGTTTGGCCCGGGGCAGCTCTCACAGCTCGTGGCTGTAGACGTGGTCTTCAAACACAGCCTGCTCCATGGTGTCACAGATCATCGTGCAGAAGGGACACACTCGGTGACACTGCTCGTGCTGCTCCAGTTCATCCTGGGTGATTCCAGGGAACCTCTCCTGGCAATGACGACACACCAGGCACTGGCGGGGACACAAATAGAGACAGCGCCTCAGAAGAAGTAACAAAATAGGGAGAGGATTAAATTTTAAGTCTGCTTCAAAAATAAACAGGACAGCCAGTTGTGTATATCAGTGGACCTGGTGAGGGAGGGAGGGGCTCCTCAATGTGTGATGGAGTTGAGAGTTGCTCTGGGTCCTGCTTATTTTACCTAAGTTAGTTTGAATAGTGGTTCATTCACTTTGTATGAATTAGTTAGCACTGCTACAGGTGTGCATTATGTAGTGGCTTTACAATTTGTCCACCGTGTCAGAGAAATATGTCACAGACTTCATTGGTGTAAGAAGATAGAACCAGACCAGCTCTGGCCACTGACAAAATGGGTTTTAGTTAAAAATCATAGGTGAGGTTGTAGCCTCTTAACTTGATTTAATACTTACGTCTTCTTCTGCTACTGCACTGCTCCCTGCAAGGAAAGGGAACTCCATCAACACCAATTAAAAACAGTTTATTCATTAGGACTGGGGCTGCAACTCTTGTTTATCATCATGATGCATTCATCTAATTTCCTGATTAACTTCCTAATAATTTGATTCATAAAATGTCAGAAATGTCTAAGGATGATCTCAAGTGACCAGAACTGAGTTTCTAAAAAAAGCCTTGGGCTTTCTTTGACACAAGCTGAAACAGGTTCACCTCCATTATGCCAAAGTATTGGCAGAAGTCCAGAAAACCCGACACCCCCCATTTGGGTGAAGTGACCCTTTAACTGTTTAAAAAAAAACATTCTTTCATGACCTTTGCATGTGAGCGTCTATACCAGAGCCTGTTACTCACCTATGCTGTCATACAGGTTCGTGGCCTGTTCAGGCGTCTCCTGCTGTTGCCAGTCTTGGTTGCTCGAGGTGTCGCCAGGCTGCACGTGAGTAGAGTCACCAGAGGCATCCAAAGCTCTGCGCAGCCCCGCTATATCGCTTTGGAGATTCTGACAGAACAAATACAGTTCACAAGGTCACTCATCGAATCTGAACACTGGCCCAGTGAAGACTCTGTAAATTTACCTGGTTTTCTCTGTCAGTCTCTTCTTTCTCGCGCTTCACCAGCCTGATCCTGTGTGCGTTACTTTCTATGATGGTGTCTTTATCTGCAATTGCTGCACATGCCTCTCTGAGCTGGAGCTGAAAATATACAAAGGTAAACAAGCTCAAGTTTTTGTTTCCACGCACAGAAGCTGACTTATTTACTAGAAGCTAAAAAATATGTGGATAGCTGCAAATTCTCTAAGACCATTGAACATCTCATTCCAAAATAATTGGCACTGATTTGACTAAAATAGAATAAATGTCCCTATTGAATAAGCTTTACCGATTCTCTGGCAACTCAAAAGTTCATGAATGTTACTGTAGATAGAAAGAAAGAGAAGTCTAGTGATTTAGAAAAGTGATAAATAGCCTAAAGTAATCCAAATCAGCTAAAAGGGATAGTTGAAAGTAATTAAAAAGTTGGGAATCACTGGAATGAAATATGTAGATATTTCAAATAGACCCACACCAAATGTAAACAACTTGTCTAGATACTTTTGGCCTCCTAGTGCATCTAAGCCAAGGTCAGAGTTGGTCATGTTGATTTGGTCAGAGTTTACCTCATATTTGCTACTTTTCCGTCTTTCCTCATCTAATGATGTGGCCACATTCACCAGCTGTTCCCTGATTTCCATCAGGTCTCTATCCAGGTGCTCAGCTCGTGTCTTGACGTTTCTGGACTCGTCCTTCTCAGCTGCCAACTTTGCCTGAGTGTCCTTTAGCTGGCTGACAAGAGACTTATACTGCGCCTGCAAAGGACATGTCATTAAACTGTGCTGCCTTATCTCATAAGGAAAACGAGTTGTTTTTAAGAGAATGTCAGCCTCTTCTTAATTTGCTCCCACCTTTAGGTCTTCATCTGAAGTGCCTGGCGGTATCTCCTGTGACAGCCTCCTAGATAACTCCTGGTTCTCTCTCTTCACTTCATCCATATTGTGTGTGAGCCTTTCCAGCTCTGCAGAGAGCCTTTCCTTTTCTTTCTCACTGCTCTGAAGGTCAACCTGCCAAGAGTAAAGCACACATTTGAATATGGACCCAAATGATCAACACCTGACATTTATCATCTTCAGAACCAGAAACAGGATTATTGCCAAGCAGGTTTTCACATTCCAAAAAGTTTCCTTAGTGTTGTGGTACATAACAGTCAAAAGTATAATGAGTAAGAGAAAAAAGTACCACAAACATCAAGTAATCATTTATAAAAATTGGAAAAATGAAATGAAAAATGGGATCCAGCCTTATCCTTAAAATCAATGCTCAGTGTAGCAGATATACTTGTAGGAGCTGTATGCTGTCTTTTGTTTTCAACAGTTCCCGTTCTGCTTCTTTGAGTCTGCTATTCAGCCTAAAACACACAAAAACAGGTGTTAGTGGCCAGTAAACATAATGCAACAAGTGCTAAAAGTTGTCATATGTTTTAATGATGAAAACAGAAGCAGACTTGACTCACTTGGAAATCTCCTCACTTTGAACATCATTCTTCTCTTTCAGCTCCTTGCCCTCCTCTTTCAGCTTGTTGATCTTCGTCAAAGCTCGATCGTATTTCTCCCGAACACGTGTCTAAAAATATGATATAAATCAGGAGGAGATGATATAACATTGTTTCAGAGCCTCTAACAATGAGGGGGGGAAAAATAAGTCTTTACCTCGTTTTGATTTGATATTCCATCTAAACTGAGGCTCTGACTCTGGTTCGTCTGCTCAGTAGCACTCTGTTGTTGCTGCAGCGCCATCTCCTCCAGGGAGACACAATTTTAAAGTTAAATTTTCACCCTCAAAGTATTGTATTGATTTTAGATTTCACACACTGTCAGAAAACAAACCTTTAAGTGGTTAATTTCTTGCAGTTGCTGTTTTAAGGCTCCTTCCAAGTTTCCATTTTTCTCCTTGACTTGATCCAGTTCTTTGACCAGTTCACTCTTTTCTTTTTCTGTCTGCTGATTCTGCCCCTGTACAAAGCAGTAACACTGTATCTCATATCAAAGTGCAATCACTGTTTAACTTTTGTCCCTATTGCACAATTAGCAAATGTGCTCATCTCACAGACATTAACATAGACTGGATAAGCAGACCTTCAAGCTGGCAACCTCTTGCTGTTCCATCTGCAGAGCACTTTTTAAAGTTTCATTTTCCTTTCTCATCTGATCCAACATTTTCTGCAGTTCAGCTTTCTCATGTACACTCCGTTCAACCTGTTCCTGGGTTCAACAGAACATATTGAGCCAATAAAAATTTACCTGAGAGACATGTGTTTTCATCAGTGCTGAAAGAAGTACTCTGACTAGAGCAATACCAAAGTATAGAAATACTCTATAAGTCCTGCATGCATTATGCAGAATGGCCCATTTCAAAATATTTTACACAGATCATTTGCATTTGATACCTGTGTTGTTATAACCAGGAGGTCGTCTTCTGGGCTGTTCTCCAGGCTTTGCTCCTCTGGGTTTTTGAAACAGAAAGGAGTGCTGGCTCCTCGCACTTGACCAGCACTGTCAATGTAACAGAACTGATAGAACTCCATCTCATCCTTCGGCAGGTAGTAATCTGACAGGACAAGAGCAGAGGCTCCAAGTCAGGTTTTCCTCAATGTACAGTTTGGTGATTGTTTTTGTCAATTAATCAGTTTTTTTTAATCTATAAAATGTCAGGAAGTTATGAAAAGTGCCCATCAAAATGTTTTTAAATCCCACATTGTTTAAAAATATATATATTTACAATGATATAAGGTGGAGGAAAAACAGCGGACCCATAAAAACTGAAACAAAATTTATTTTAAATACAATTTTTCTTGATAAAAATATTTAAATTGATGGGGTGGCTGTGGCTCATGAGGTGGGGTGGCTGTGGCTCATGAGGTAGGGCAGTTGTCTCCTGACCAGCAAGTTGGTGGTTTTACTCCTTGTCTCCCCCTGAGCAAGACACTGAACCCCGAATTGCTCCCGGTGGATTGACCAGCACTGTTGTGTGGCAGCCTTGTCGTCATCAGTGTGTGAATGTGTGTGTGAATGATCTCCTGTAAAGCGCTTTGGCCAGTGCAACACACTGTGAAAAATGCGCTATATAAATACAGTCCATTTACCATTTAAATGATTAATGAACTGAAATGTATTGATTAATTGAGAATAAATTAACAGCAGAGCCAGAGGACATCCACATCATAGCAGCTCAGAAAAACAGATTTAAGTGCTTTGTGATATTAGAAACCGTTTACACAGATTATGTGTCCAGAAAGTACACTACATCAAAACCATGCACAGTCATTTCATAATTTTAGCCTAAAGCAAAAGTAAAACTATTCCATACCTTTAAAAATAGCTTGCTTAGTCACAGGTTCCTGCCCTGTCACATCCACACTGTGCTTCGCCCACACAAAGGTATGATAATCCTTAGCTGTGCTCCATCCCACCTGTATAAGAAGAGTTAGGGGAAAAACACTCAGAAAGATTTAAATCACCACATGGAAATAACTAATTCAGTACTGTCTCCTCACCTTAAAGATGCCCACCCAGTCCTTATGGTGGGCCTGGTAGGGTTCAGTGAGGGTGTAGCCGCAGGTAATAGGGGTGGAAGGTGGATATGAGTGAGGGATGTCGATGAACACCACCTGAGAGTAGGTACGTGCTGAGCAGTCTGCTGCCGCCACCGCTGCTGCCTCTGGAGGGCTCTCCATGTTGAGCTGCGAACGGTAAAGACCGATGACAAAACGAAAGTGACTGAAGACAGCAGCTGCCACGGGGTGGCCTGTGTCATGACACAAAGCAGCGGTGTTTTCAATGGCTGCCTTCTTCCTTTTGTTTTTTTACAGTTTTGCTACTTGTTTCCGAATTGACTACGCACTTACAATTAACTCAGACACTTTTCTGTAGCTGAAAATGTGCATCTTAAAACTGGTCCCTCCAGCTAAACATGTCATTTAATCATTAATCACTAATTAAACCTTTAAAGGCAGTTAGTTGAAAGTATAACATGAAAACAAAGAAACCGAAAGTAATCGAGCCTAAAATACCTGAAATGTCTTATATTGTTTCATTTGATATAAAATACAGGTTTTTTTTGTAGCAGCTGTTCTACTTAACCAAAAGGTGAGATGAAATAACCAAAGTAAAACGTCAAACTTACGTGTTTACTGTCGCTCTTCGCGGGACGTCTCAGCTCCGAGTCCGAGCGTTTCCTCTGACAGTGTTTTGCTGCCTTCACGTGCTCCTCGGACATTTGTGTATTAAGGCGGGGACAGACACTTCTGGGCTCGTAAACTTGTAACTTATCTTATTTTAAAAAATGTAATTAAATAGGTGCACCTTCTCTGGATCCGAAGCTATGTTCACTGTTTTATCCCCAATGAATTTACATATTACAATAAAGCTATTTCATCATATTATAAACAGAACGCTTTAAAACGAACATTTTTTCTAATCATCTAACTTTAATCAATCAATCCAGCTTAGTAGTTTCTTGTATTTATGCATTCCTGTATAAAAAGTGTAAAATACGTTTTGTTTCTTTTAGGTCCAGGTCGTACCTTTGTTTACTAACACTTTCCAATAGGCTATATTCAAAATAAATATTTGTTGGTTACAGACTGTTATTCGTTAGAATAGTATTTGTATTATAGGCTATTACTAAAAGTAGTTGGACCCAGTTCTTTAATTGAAAGTGCGAGAAGTGAAAACAGAAGAGGACTGTATAAAATCAACAGAAATGTATTCGAAGTCTAGTCCCATGTGAAGCCATTGCAGCGTTGCCAACTCCTCAATAAGGAAAGTAGCCATGGGCTGTCGTAAAAGTCGCTAGATGACGTCATCGCCGAATTTGCTTAATTGTCTATTTGCAAGTAATTGTAATGGAGGCTGTAGGAGAGAGGAATAATGTCGTGAGAGAGACAAGAAGTGAGTAAAAAACACCCTAAATATGTTTAGAACTACAAATGAACTTTCTTCTGTTGATGGTTGTTTTGTTTTTTTTGTTTTTTTATTTTGCCATTTAAATAGGCCATCACTTCTCAAAATAACTTTTTTACTTTAATGCTTTGTCTAGACCAACATTACATAAATCAATTTTGCCCTGTATTGTTAAGTGTTAGAATGTCACATTTAATCAAAAGACTGTTATGTGGGGTGTATTTGCTAGCTCTATGTCCATCCCTCCTTTATCCAGGCTTGGGACCAGCAAAGTGACCCAAAAAAGACACTCTGGCAGAGTTACAACGTTAACAATCTAAATGGACCAAAAAGAGACAACAGTAAAAACTGTCAATGGCAATGTGAGAAAATGATGGTAACTGGTCTGCTCCTAATTCGGGTTTGCTTTTTCAGAACCCCCTCCTCACACATGCTGTGCTGGCTCACAGAAAGAGTAGGTCATCTTTCTATAGCAGGTTCAGCATCTGAGGGAGCTGACTTAAATGAGTAAGCAGCTAATGTGCCAAAAAGCTGCAAAACATTATCAGGCAGCTTGTGCTCATAGCAAGCCTCACCAGACAACTTCAGACCATATCGGACACCAGGATGGAGTTAAGGGTCTGCAAGGACATACGATTTCTATGTTTGCTTTTTACCACAGTCATCTGGCTGAATAATCTCTCTGCAAAAACACCTTTTAGGGCTGGGACTATCTTCTTCTCAAGTGACCGTGCAGTCGTGTTATTGCTGACATGTCCAAACACAGCAACACAATTTAAAAGATAGAAATCATTCAGAGAACTGGCCAATTCTACTGTTTTAACTATAAGGGAACAAACCTGTTGCTACATAAAGCTTGATATTGTCAGTAAAATTAAAACTAAAAATAAAATTCATCCTGAAGTATACATGTACAGTGGTGTGAAAAAGTATTTGCCCCCTTACTGATTTCTTATCTTTTTGCATGTTTGTCACACTGTAATGTTTCAGATCATCAAACAAATTTAAATATTAGTCAACGATAACACAAGTAAACACATCATGCAGTTTTTAAATGAAGGTTTTTATTATTAAGGGAAAACAAAATCCAAAACTACAAAGCCCTGTGTGAATAAGTGTTTGCCCCCTAAACCTAATAACTGGTTGGGCCACCCTTAGCAGCAACAACTGCAATCAAGCGTTTTCGATAACTTGCCATGAGTCTGCCACAGCGCTGTGGAGGAATTTTGGCCCACTCATCTTGGCAGAATTGTTGTAAGTCAGCCACATTGGAAGGTTTTCGGGCATGAACTGCCTTTTTAAGGTCATGCCACAGCATCTCAATTGGATTCAGGTCAGGACTTTGACTAGGCCACTCCAAAGTCTTCATTTTGTTTTTCTTCAGCCATTCAGAAGTGGACTTGCTGGTGTGCTTTGGATCATTGTCCTGCTGCAGAACCCAAGTTCGCTTCAGCTTGAGGTCACAAACGGATGGCCGGACATTCTCCTTCAGGATATTTTGGTACACAGCAGAATTCATGGTTCCACTTATCACAGCATGTCTTCCAGGGCCTGAAGCAGCAAAACAGCCCCAGACCATCACACTACCACCACCATATTTTACTGTTGGTATGATGTTCTTTTTCTGAAATGCGGTGTTACATATACGCCACACATAATGGGACACACACCTTCCAAAAAGTTCAACTTTTGTCTCGTCTGTCCACAGAGTATTATCCCAAAAGTCTTGGGGATCATCAAGATGTTTTCTGGCAAAACTGAGACGAGCCTTTATGTTCTTTTTGCTCAGCAGTGGTTTTCGTCTTGGAACTCTGCCATGCAAACCATTTTTGCCCAGTCTCTTTCTTATGGTGGAGTCATGAACACTCACCTTAACTGAGGCAAGTGAGGCCTGCAGTTCTTTGGATGTTGTTGTGGGGTCTTTTGTGACCTCTTGGATGAGTTGTCGCTGCGCTCTTGGGGTAATTTTGGTCGGCCGGCCACTCCTGGGAAGGTTCTCCACTGTTCCATGTTTTCGCCATTTGTGGATAATGGCTCTCACTGTGGTTCGCTGCAGTCCCAAAGCTTTAGAAATGGCTTTATAACCTTTTCCAAACTGATAGAGCTCAATTATTCTCTTTCTCATTTGGTTTTGAATTTCTTTGGATCTCGGCATGATGTCTAGCTTTTGAGGATCTTTTGGTCTACTTCACTTTGTCAGGCAGGTCCTATTTAAGTGATTTCTTGATTGCGAACAGGTGTGGCAGTAATCAGGCCTGGGTGTGGCTAGAGAAATTGAACTCAGGTGCGATAAACCAGTGTTTTGACAGGGGGGCAAACACTTGTTCACACAGGGCTATATAGTTTTGGATTTTGTTTTCCCTTAATAATAAAAACCTTCATTTAAAAACTGCATGATGTGTTTACTTGTGTTATCGTTGACTAATATTTAAATTCTATTTCGTATAGCCTTCGCCCTCTAAGAGCTGTCACTATTGGGTTTATCCCTCACGCATGCGCAGTCCTGAAGAGATTCTTTTGAGCCCTGTGCCCTGCACTGGGCTGTCCTCAATTACGTCCGCAGCAGTAGTATAGATGTCACTGCGGCCTTAGCTCTACTCCCTCTTTTTCTTCAGTGTTCAGTCCTATGAGCATCGACATGGATAAGACTAAAAAGCGAAGCAGCTCCCTTTCTACTGGAACCTGACGCCGCCCCGCTGTCACCGTGTGTCCCGGCTGTGAAACGGGCTTCATCCTGCCCAATGACCCGCACCCCCGCTGTGACGCCTGCCTCGGCGCGGAACACGCCGAGCTGGCCCTCTCTCTGCAGGCCGCTTGCCCCTTCTGCGCTTGCCTGCCTGCAGCGGAGGATGGAAGTGGCGGAGGATGGAGGTTTCCGCCGCCATGAAGGACAAGGACCCAGATGACGGCGTTACCTGGGCCACACACGGTGACGACCCAGTGGCGGAAGATCTCCTGGAGGTCCTCGGCCATTGA
>NW_018127947.1:596822-597248 GCF_001952655.1 Monopterus albus | reverse complement strand
ATCATAGCTACAGAGCCGGGCACCCAGCAGTCCCTGCGGCCGCCGCACCGCAGCGTCCCCCTCTGCCTGACCCCGCTCCTCCTCCTCTCGCCAGGCGGGCCCGCATGGGGTGACGAGTGGCCGACACCTGGTCGACCCCTCATCCAGGCCCCCCCGTAAATAGAGACAGCAATGACGGGGCGCGGGGAACGTGTGTGATTCAGCTGTTGGAAACAGCGGCCCTTTTCAGGGCCACCACCTGCTGAATAAAGAGCAGTTTCCTGACAGCTTCTTTCTCTGGTTTTTTACGACCCGCATACACACACGTCTCCCCACACAATGTCTCTTCTCCCACGCACACTGTGCTGGGGGACACGTTCACCCCCTCCTCTTCCTCACAGCACATTACTGCTGCTCTATCTGACACAGAGCTGCCTGTGAGTCTCT
>NW_018127947.1:596289-596796 GCF_001952655.1 Monopterus albus | reverse complement strand
CGCGTCGGTTTCTGTGCCACACAGGAGGCGAGTGATGAAGCTGAACATGGGGCACTTTTTCCCCCTCAGCCCTTTCTTCAGCGCCCTCCCATGGGTTGCACAGAACAAACACTCCTTTCTGGCAATGGCGGAGAGGACGCACCATTGGTTAGCGATCGTGCATGTGAGCGCGCCACGCACGAACATGCGTCCTCTGACGGAGCGTTACGCGGTGTGGCGAGACCAGCTGTCCATGAACAATTGGATGGACAAGCTGATTCGCAACGGCTGGACTCTCCAATTCTCCAAGCACCCCCCTGCTTTCAGCGGCATACTGGAGACTGTCATAACGTCACCTGCGAGCTCTGCCGGACTGGCAACAGAGCTACAGGTGCTGTTAGTCAAAACAGTGATCTCCGTGGTCCCGCCGGGACGGGAGCGCGAAGGTTTTCACACAGCCAGTGGGATAGCCATTGTTTTGTCAGAGGCTGCCAGAGAGAGCGGCCTCTGTAATGCACAAACAGCCGT
>NW_018127947.1:595703-596187 GCF_001952655.1 Monopterus albus | reverse complement strand
GTTGTTGACCGCGGCTCCAGCCTGGGAGGCGCATTGGTGGATGCGGTCCATGAGCCGAGCAGTGGCCTGGTCTCAGGGCACTGGAGGAGTGGGGCACTGTTTGCTGAAGAACACCGTCTTAGGGAGCAGGATGGAGGAGATGCTGGTCTCCAGTGGCGGAACGGCGAGACACCCCAGATCGGTCATCCCCTCAACGCTGATGAGAGCCTCATAGCAGGGGACTGGAGCCCGCAGGCCCCCAGGCTGTTCTCCTGCCCGGAGAAGGGCTGGGTTGCTGGGAAACTGGGCCAGACAGGGGGAGGCTTACTCAGTTGCTCTGCTCTGTAGTAATCTCCCACCATATCCGAAAGGGCGGGAGATGGTCCAGCCGCAGGAATGGGGATGCCTTTACGGCCTGCTGCCTTGGCGATAATTCCCGGCAAGTCGTGGAGCAGGGCACCAAGTGCTGAAGGATGGCTGGCGGTGGGAGCGGACTGCTCAGCCC
>NW_018127947.1:595304-595633 GCF_001952655.1 Monopterus albus | reverse complement strand
CCGCGACCGGCAGGCAAGCGGAGAAGGGGCAAGCATCCTGGGGGGAGAGGGCCAGCTCGGCGTGCTCAGCACCAAGACATGCTTCGCAGTGGGGATGCGGGTCACTGGGCAGGATGAAGCCCATGTCGCAGCCGGGGCATACGGTGACAGCAGGGCGGCACCGAGTTGTACTGGAGGGGGAGAGTTGCTCTTTAGCCATAGTTGTACTCTTATGAGAATGCTCTTTAGAACTGTTGAAGAAAAAGAGGGAGGCAAGCTTAAGTCACAGTGGCAGTTATACTGCTGCTGTGGACCTAATTGAGGACAGCCCAGTGCAGGGCACCGGGTGT
>NW_018127947.1:565478-595133 GCF_001952655.1 Monopterus albus | reverse complement strand
GAAACCAAGTACTCGAAAGGTGTATTAATCTTTACAAGATTAGTAATCTTGTAAAGATTATTAATTCCTAATCTTGTAAAGATTAATTGAGTCATGGGAAAGCTGAACGAATTGTTCGTGAATGACACATCACTAATTAGTACACCTTTCCGGTCCGCGGTTTCGAGTCGTTCGTTTTTGGAACATGATATGACCGCTTTGTTGGATACAGAATTTAGTTAATTTTCAACCGTCCTTACAGGTTCTTACTCTTACTGTTAACTAATGCATTTATTTTTATTAGATAATAGCTTTTTATTTCCTACAGACTATATTTTTGTGAATACCTGGCAATATGGTTCTTTTCCATAACACTGAATGTTTTAATAAAGAGTTGGTTAATGCTTTAAACTTCATCAGGGAAAATCTTTTTCTTTTTTTCTTATGTACTTACTTTTATTTATTCTTTGTATTAACAAATACAAACATCTGAATCAATATCAGCTAACCCTGCAGTGTAGAAAATAGAAATGTCTAAATTCATGCATAAATCTGAGTGCTGTTTTTAATCTATATATAATAATAGTAAAGATTGACTCTTGAATTGTTGTTTATTTCTATTTATATGTAGATGGGGAATTAACATGTAACATTTTAATTGCATTCTGCTTTAGTGAACGAAATGACTCAAATAAAGATTAGTTCATTTTGCTGAACGAGATTCAAAGAACCGAATTAGTAAAATGATCCGAACTTCCCATCACTAGTAATGGTTTATAAATGACCTATGGAGTTATCAGTAAATATATTAATCACAAAGCTAAAAATAGCAGCTTATAACCTGGTAATAAAGGTGCACTAAAAGTCAATATTTTTAAATTCATTAAAATCTTGAATATTATATATGAGAATTGCCTCGTATATACTGTAAGTGCAATTGAACTGGCCCATCTTGCAGATCACATCTTTTTCTTACAGTGAGCCAACATCCAATCAGAGTCGAGAGCACCTAAATCTTCGGCTTCTGATTGGCTAAAAGCCCAACGCTTGTTGGTGAATCTGTTCCGTTCATGTTTACATATGTGTGTTAGCGCTTCACTGTGCGACAAAACAAAACTTCAACACCACCCGGAAAACAACAGCAACATTGCGACATTGAGGCTGCCCAGTAGATGTTACTGGACACGCCAGAGGACACACTTTTTTTCTAACGGTAATGCACCGTTTACATGGTTTTTAGCCGTTTAAAAGTAGACTGTTATAGTGCCTAGCTAGCTAAAATTGCCCTGGCTAAGGGGAAGTTGGCATCCCGTTACCACAGCAACGTATACGCTTCTTTATACCGCGTGCTGTTAGCCTTAGGTTTAATGTTTGCTAAATTTTTAAGATACTGACAAAGTGAAGCGTTCAAAGTGTGTCACGCGAAAACAGAAATGCCTTTGCTTTCTTGAAACAATGTAAATTTAGTGCAAATTCTGTTTGTTAATTTATTTTCTGAATAGCAAACGCCGGGTGTTAATGTTACACCGTATTCTGTGACTTCAGGTCATGCGCAGAGCCTATTATTAACTAAAGTATGGGTATGTGTGCCTCCAAAACCTCGAAAAGGACAAAAGGATGAATGATTTGCTCATCAACCCGTAAGTCCCCTTCAAAGCCTTTGAATTCAGGGTTAGATTCCCACTCCTTTCTGTATTTTTGAACGCACAGTTTAGACTGAGACAGCTGGATGGCTAGCTAGATGTTTAGCTTATGTCACAGAGAGGCGTACACACAGTGGGTGAGGTGAGTAAGTGACTGAGGCTGAGTCAAATGTAGTGATTTATTTTAGTGTGACACTGAAGAAACGTTTACATTTACATCCCACTCTGTAAGACAGGGCGAGATCAGCGGCGGCTTTGCGCATGCGCAATTCATTTGCAATCTGGACGAGGGGCGGTGTGGATCTCCTCTCGGCTGCTGGGACTGCCGCGCGAGGCTACAGTGAGACTGACTGACTGACTGACTGACTGACCGACCGTGAGTGCTTTGGGACAGTGGAGGGGCTCACGGCAGCACCCACTGCTAGTTGAGTACAGTAACTGCAGAGCGATACGTGCTTTCGTCAGAGTCTCCAAAACATCAAAAAAGTCTCCAATAACACCAGAAAAAGTCGCTAGATTTGTCGCTAGTCGCTTTTGACAAAAATCTCACCAAGAGGATTTGGAAAGTCGCCAAGTTGGCAACACTGATTTCCATCAAACCACGCTCGTACGCGCGCGCGGCAGCCGCGAACAGCGGAGATGAGCCTGGGGAGGAGGAAGTGCGCTCTGTGGAGCAACAAGTGGTAGCCTTTCTTCAGAGCAAAGCAATTAAGCTGGACCCGGAGTGCACTGAAGCATGCCACCCTCTACCTAGAAGGATCAACAACGACAGACCTGCGGTTATTCTGAGATTTGTCAGTAAAAAAAAAAATAACACGGCATTGTTAAAGCAAGGTCGCAAACTCAAAGGGACGAATGTATATATACATGAATACTTAACAAAAAAGAATACAGATATAGCCAGGAAAGCAAGATACCTCAAGAAACAACAAAAAATCCAATACACATGGGTAACAGATGGCAAAATCTTAAGCAAGTTGAATGGATCCCCTGAGGAGGGGAAAATTCTCATAATAAGAAACCTTGAGGACTTGGACAAGTATCAGTGACCACAATGCAATTTATCATCTGGTAACAAATAAGGTCACGTCTGACCTACACTATCACAATGAGTACTGAACCACATATAGGTGGTCAAAAGAATAACTACACAGAGACAGATCTATTGCGGAAAATTGAACAACTTCAACAACTGGATCTGGGTGCAGTGGAATACACTGAGTTTAACATGCATGAAGTAGAGACAGATATTGATCCTGATAATTTTCTTTCTACCATAAATAATAACTAATTATTATACAAATGAACAATACTCTAATAATTTCATTACTAAGGATAAATTGTCTATTATCCATTTCAATAGTAGAAGTATGTATACAAATTTTAATGTAATAAGAGAATACTTAAAGAATTTTGTTTATCCCTTCAGTGTTATATATCTGAAACCTGGTTTTTGTTAACATTAATAATTAAGGAGGCAGCTATGTTCTTTTGTTTTAATTGTGGGTTTAAATAAGTTTGACTTCTTCCCACTCCGTTTTGAGCAAATCATTGATCTATGTTGTTAATGTAAGGTGACTATACCTTGTATGGATCGAATGCTTTTTATTGCCTTATTATATGTTGTTATTGCTTGAAATAAATAAATAAATAAAATACGTCAGGTACAAAACTATTAGCATCAAACTATATTTAAAGTAGCCACTGTGCAGAATGGCACATTTCATATATAATAATTAATTACTGATGCAGTATTATGTTCATCACTTTAATGTTGCAACTGGTAAAGGTGGAGCTAATGTTAGCTGTCTTTTATACTTAGAATTTGAGGCACTTTACAAGCTGCTGGGTAGGGTGTGAATTTCCTACCAGGGATCAATAAAGTCTTATGATTATACTGTATTTTGTTTTATTGATCTGATTCTGAAAAGTAACAAACGTTATTATCAAATACATGTAGCACAGTTAAAAAGTACCTACCTCTGAAATGTAGTGACGTCAAAGTAAGTACAGGACTGAAAGTACTCAAGTAAAGTATAGATACAGTACATCATCTATTCATCTTGTAGAGCAGAATTGGAAAACATTTCCACATCACCAGGAATAACAACTTGCATATCCATGGCACAGACTGTTCTTAGTTACATGTCCTCCAAACTAAATGACTAAACAGGTTGTGTTGCTTCCCTTATTTATTAACACACCTGAAATAATCTCTTGTTTTTCTACACAGGCAAGTTCTCCTACCCACATTTACACTAATATCACTCCATAAAAACACACCATTGTCACATTAAATTATAACTGCCCTGCTGTGTAATTATAGGAGAGCTTCTGTGGCCATGTGACTCTCTCTTTTTCACTCTCACAAACACACAAGGTTTTCACTCGTACAAATTAAATACTTGCGTGTACATCTGTGCCTCGTCACACCAGTGCTGGAAGCTTAGCATGTGATCTGTAGAGCATTGTAATAAAGACACAAGGTAGATCAGTAAGTGTGGAAGGGTGTAAGATGTCAACTAATGATTAATTAATGTTGCTTGATTGATCAATCATGCAACCAGTGTTGGCCAATTCGTGCTGTTCCTCCAGTTTATTATCACCCTATCTGATTCATACTTGGCTGCCTGTGGTGACAAATGGAAAATATAAAATGTCTTGTTTGTCTGCTTTCTGCTCTTCTTTGCTAAGTGTTTGACTGACATTTTCACTTCTACCTGTGCTTTCCTTTTAGTGTCTTCTGTGCAGCTTCACTGCAGGTGCTCCATTTCCACCTGGCTAAGAAGATGATTGATGTCTATTCTGTTCATTTACACCACACAATGCCGCCACAGTTTTCAGCAGAGATTTTAACAACTTGAGGCGTTGAATATCACTTCTCCTGTTTCAGAGAACAAATATCAGGGATTATCCCTTTCCACTTGCTCCCTGCTGAGCTCTCCTACTCAGTTTCTAACTGGTCACCGGATCCACCACTGGGCCTGTTGCTGGAGTGTGTAAGTCAATCTGAAATGAGCCATCCTTATAATGAGACAAATCTTCTCTGCTTTCTAAGGACTCCAGAGACAGACGGCGCATGAGCTTGAGATGTGGCTCACTGGTTTGTCTGCTGAGGAGTGTGACAGCAGCTCAAAGGGATCCTGAGACCAAGATTCCTGTACCATCTAGTTGTGGAGGCGGACACACGGAGGCAACATCTTCCAAACCCTGTATCCTCACAAATGTAGGCTTAACGGTACAGGTGAGTAGCGGTCACTTCTCACATTATGTTCGCAAGACTTGACAGTAAATAAGGTTAATCGTTAGTCATTTTGTTAGGTACACCTCCAGTAAGACTAGTGTAGTTTAATTAATAGAAGAGTCCTGGATAATAATCCTCAGTTTTTGTTGCAATAGAGAGGTGTTTGTTTTGGAGGCTGTGGTTTGTCCTGCGGTTGCTGAATTATGCAACTATTTATAGTTCGATTTAAGTTAACTGGTGTGTTATATCACTTAAACGAGAGTTAATGCTAACTGTGCTGAAATAATTGGATGTTTATTTAATAAGTTAATCAATAGAAATTTAGCTGATGGTGATTTTGATCATTTTTCATCTGAGCTACTGCTATTTCACAATATTACAAATTAAATACTGGGTAACTTGTAATAGATGTTTGGAATTATGTTTGCTTGTTTTAGAGACCAAGCAATTTATAATTGAAAGAAAAATATGTTTTATGTTGTGACCCTAATCTGAGTGTTTGTATGTGGAAGCAAGTGCGTTAATATAGATTTTAAAAGTTTGTGCATTCTATTATGTACAATTCATACATTTGTCCATTATATTACATTATGGGAGCAAACAATTTATCTAAGCATGCACTCTGTTACAAGGTATTATCTGAAACTGCACGTGTCTCCTTGAAACAACCTATTTTAGTCTTTAGTACTGCACATGGTTTTTAAAGGAGCTCAGGTGTTAGCAAGTGCTAGCGTGGCCTGAATACTATGTAGCTTACAAAGCCTTTTTTACTCAGCACAGTCATAGTTCACTGAGGATAGATAACATGAAGCAGTTATTCATGTGCATGTTGTTGCACTCTGAGCGACAAGCATGAATAAATCCTTTGTGGGCTGTAACTCTACCTGGACTGAGGTCAGTGGGGCGTCTCAGTCCAGTGTCAAGCTCACAGTTCATGGTCAGAATTATCCAAATCACTGGATCAGAATACTGTTACCTAGCACCCTAACCTCCCACAGTGCACTTGGGATGTCCCTCTTTCCTGCCACCACACCACAGTTATTGCCGGGAGTTAACCTGACCTCACCTTCAGTCTATAAGATGCCAGATAGGACACAGAGGCGAAGAGCTAAGACACTGCAGCACATCTGTGGGAACGTCTGCAGCAGTGCTGTCTGTCCCAACTATGTTTGATTTCAGTTGTAGAAAGACTGACACAAGTGTGTTCGGCTGTTGGCTCACACTAATAACAACTGGAAAAATGGAGGTGACCCCAAAGTTTGAACGGTGGTATAAGCAAAAGGTGCTACTGTATGTGGCACTGTCTGCGGCCCCTCTGTTCTGCTTGGCGTTAGGATTAATTGCCCTCAGTATTGTTGTGGTATTACACACTATTTGTATCTGTCCTGCCACAATAACTCTTGAATGCTAGTGTGTGACAATGTGCTGACACTCACCTGATGCCAGAGCACTCAGCTGATGAAAGAGATGGAAACGGAAACGCGATGCCATGCGTCCACTCACAGCATGTACTTCGGTCTGTTTGATTGAATTTCACTATGAGGCCGTACAGCGCAGCCCATTAAAAAAGAACTATGTAAATGAGTGCTGAAAATGGAATGGCATCATTTGTTTTTGTTGTGAATCTCATCACATGAGCGTTTTCCATTTGTTCATAGTCCCCTGAGTCCATTTGTTTCTGTTGGTGTGCATCCAGGATGGGTCTACCTCTGGACAGCCCAGACAGAAATGATGATGCACATAAACATGAGCAGCAGGGGGAGAGAGGTGGAAGCCAAACTGAAGCCTGCACCCACACCCCACCCACACCCACCACCAAGAAGAGGAGTAAAAGCAAGAAGAGGTACTTTACTGCTGAATTTCTCATATTTTTACTTCTGCACCTATTTCCCATTGCTGGTATATTAACCACCGAGCACCCTGACAGTTATGATTTTATCCTGGAGGCGCTTGTTGTCTCACGTCCTCATCCCAGCGTGAAAGGAAGCTGAGTGTAATGAAGCATTTGTAGGACCTTGCAGCAAAGCAGATGTCTGTCCCTCTCTCTGTCTCTCTTCTCTTCCAGATGACTGTGGATCAACCTCACCAACTGCAAATATGAGAGTGGTATGTTTGGTCCAAAGATGACTGAATCGTAAACGTCTGCTCTTCTGTTGTTTAGTGCAGATATCCATGTGAATCTGCATTATCCCAGTTGTTAATGTTCTACAGATACTTCAGCCATGTGGAGTGAATTCTTAGAGTGAAACAGAGACCGTACAGGAACATGGGGAACACTATATATACACTACATGGCCGAAAGTATGTGGAGAACTTATTCAAACTGCTTGGACCCCTTAGTTCCATTTAAAAGAATTCTTAAAGCTACAGTGTGCACTGATATTTTGTAGGGACAGTTCCATTTCTATTTCAACATGACAGTGCCCTCAAGCACAAAACCAGCTCAATAAAGAAAAGTCTTCCCAGTTTGGTGCGGAAGAACTCAGCTGACCTGCCCAGAGCCATGACCTTGACTCCATCCAACAGCTTTGGGATGTACTAGACTGTGAGCCAGGCCTTATCACCCAGCATCAGTGTGGGACCTCAGTAATCCCTTCAGCAGCAACATCTGGTGGAAAGACTGACAGCAGCGTGGAGGCTGTTATAGCAGCAGATTAATGCCTGTTATTTTGAAACAAAATGTTCTTTCAGATGAAAAATCACATAAGGGTGTAATGTTTGGCTATTCACATACTTTTGCCCATGTAACATTAATACCATCATATGGTTTCCGGTTAATCAGTAGGTCCTACATGAGTCCTTGTAGCAGAAATATTTGGACATGCACTTCAGTAATTAACACGTATATGCTCATAACAGTAAAAATACAAAACGGGATAAAAATAATGTCAGATCTAAAAGATAGGCCTTTCAGTTCTTTTTAAAGAAGATATAGGAAACCATCAGGAACATGTAAAAAAATGTTTGTTTGATTTGTCTCAGTGCGACGAGCTGCTCGACGATATGGCCTGAAGGAAGCGTCTGAGGGTGAAGACTGGACGCTGTTTTGGACCGACTGCTCCGTGTCTCTAGAGCGTGTTAAGGACATGAAGCGTTACCAGGTACGGCACTGCTAATGCCAACACTCACATTAGTGCCATCAGCTAAAACAACTGAATTCAGCACTGTGGAATAATCGTCTGGATATTTAATTTGTACATCTGGACATTGATCAAAAAAAGGCTTGTCTTTCCTGTGAAATAATGGAAAATACAGGTTACATTTGTCTTCTTAGGGCAGTGTGCTCTGAGCTTGTAGCAGTTTCTCCAAGCAGTCTATTTGTAGTCTGAGTGATTCAGTGCAGTTACTATTGAGCAGGCTGTTACCAATGTACCACAGTCTCCTCTTGAAGTATGAATAAGATGAATCGGTTCATTTTATCATACCCCATTCAGGCTGTGCATAGTCACAAATAAGAATATATAGTTTAGTATCAGTGGCAATAGTCCACACTGAATTTTTCTCATGTAAAAACAAGTGCGTGGGTTTTATTTGTCTTTGCAGAAAATCAACCATTTCCCTGGGATGACTGAGATCTGCCGCAAAGATTTACTGGCCAGAAACATGAACCGCATGCTCAAGCTCTTCCCCAAAGACTACAACATCTTCCCCAGAACATGGTGCCTTCCCGCAGAGTCAGTTTGTACTTTCTGTCCTGTTATTTTGTTTTTCCCAGTGTGACTCAACAGACTAACTCCTGATTTGATTCTACTCTGCAGTTACAGTGATTTCCAAGCTTACACCAGGGCCAAGAAAAACAAGACGTATATCTGTAAGCCAGACACAGGTTGCCAAGGCAAAGGCATCTTCATCACCAAATCGAGTAAAGACATTCAGCCTGGAGAACATATGATCTGCCAGGTTTACATCTCCAAGGTGAGTCTGTGAAACAGCGCACACAGCACCAGCACAAAAACACAGCATGGAGTTGAAATGTGATTTTATTCCCTCCTCAGCCTCTCATCATTGATGGATACAAGTTTGACTTGCGTATCTATGTGCTGGTGACATCATGTGACCCACTCAGCATATTCATGTTCCAGGAGGGACTGGCTCGATTCTGTACCACCAAGTACAGCGAACCAACACACAGCAATGTGGTAGGAATTGTTCAGAGATAAGTCTGGTGGCACTTTGTGTTCCAGCTACTGCACATTGCTGGTTTTGGTCATTGATGGTTTTTATTGCAACATAAAAACAACATTATCCTTTAAAGACCAGGAGCAAGATGTTATGATCATTATCTTGTATGTTACAATATAAGGTGATATTTGATAATGTTGCATTATTGGTCCTATAGTAAATAATCTGCATCCTATGAAGGACTATACAAAAAGGAAATAATGATACATAAATAGTAGGAATGCAATAAAAAGCAAGGATTTAACTCTGGTTGGATGAGAATAAAACACAAGAATAAAGGTTAACAGCCTGGACTGCAGCTATTATTTTCATCTTTGATTCTTGTTATTTTTTTAACTAATCATTAATCATTTGGTTTGTAGAATGACAACAAACTGGGGAAAAGTTTTCAAAGCACATTTTAAAATGTGTATGTAGTTTTTTTCCTCCAACCAACAGATTAAAGAAAACTAGAAAATAGTCACATCTCACATTAGGGAAGCTACTTTTGCTCATAAAATTGCTTCAACAGTCATTTAGTTATTAAAATGTTCTGTTGCTGAACTAAATTTAAAAGGCTAAGCTCATATGGCGGGCTACCCTCATATACATATCACTGTATATTTGCTCCTCTTCTGTGATGTGCCTGTCTTGCATTGTCTTTCTAATGCCAGGAAGATGTGTGCATGCATCTCACCAACTACTCCATCAACAAGTACAGTGAGAACTTTGTCCGTGACGAGGACGCTGGCAGCAAACGGTAAAAACATCCTGTGCATGGCGTCTGCTGTGTAATATCACGTTTTCCTTCAGATGACTCAGCGTGGTTCTTATTGTTGTGTCCTGCAGAAAGCTTTCCACCCTGAACAAGATCCTGGAGTCCAGCAATTGCAACACAGAGAAGATGTGGAATGACATTGAAGACGTAATCATAAAGACTCTGATCTCTGTTCACCCCATCCTCAAGCACAATTACCTCACCTGCTTCCCCAGCCACACCACTGGCAGCGCCTGTTTCGAGATCCTGGGCTTTGATGTGCTGATGGATCACCGGCTCAGACCCTGGCTGCTGGAGGTGAAGGGCCATGAGACCTCTGTGTATTATATTGTATATCAACCATTCATGTGCAGAGTAGTTACTGTTGTCAACTTCAGGTTCTCAGGTTTTTTACAACCTTCTGTGTTAAGTCATGTTTAGCACAGATGGGAGAAAAGTATGAATGGAAAAGTCCCTCTTAATAATTCCCCCTCCCCCCCTTAAAGCTACAGTATGTAACGTTTTTCAGAGAATTTTTTTAAAATTTATTTTCAGGCTTGTGTGCCTTTATTAATTAGTCATTCATGTAGAGGTGGACAGAACACAGGGGAAATGGAGACCTACAACAGAGTCAAACCTCTGACGTCACAAACCCAAGCAGGGTATACGGTGCGTCACACCATAACCACTCGGCTACAAGCAGCCCCAACTTTTTCCAATATTTTTATTGTAGAAATCTGCCCCAAACCTGTCTTAATGTGGAGAGGTGTTGTTGAAGCCTCCTGTGACGCAGACTCACTGACCAGCACTGACAGCAGTGCAGAGATATTAGCTTCTAAAAGATTTTGACTGACCTCTCTGACCAATCAGCAATTTTCAATTATTTCTGCTTGATCAATAAGCTTTGATGCTTTCTCATTTATTGTAATTTTATAATGACAAATATCTGCAGAGCTGGGCAAAGCGTGGTGGAGCACAGCAGATTGTAGCAGAGCACAGTGGAGCAGGGAGAGGGAGCGCTGGGCGGAGCAGAGTGGATTGATTTGGAGCTTCATGCTAGTGCTGCTTTGAGTTACATAGGGCAGCTTTAAGTCGCTTTAATGTGGGAAAAATCTTTTTACTCTGCCTTAACTGACAGTATCATATGTACTGTATTAACTTGTTCCAGCTCTTTGTTGAACTACTGTATATGATGTGTGAAATGTTCACCCCCAATTCCATGTTTTTTTATGGCTGCATGTTTCCATAAAGTAGAAATATTTTATATGTGTTGTGCGCCATTTTATACTAGTTTTCCCCAAATTCAAGCTGACAAAATTGGAATCTTTGGACGCTTAAGAGTCTCCATTGGTATTTAAAGTAAACATTTGTGGTATTGAACAAGTTTGTAAAGAGGTTTAAGGGGTAAAATGTTGCTTAGGAAAAAGATGGTCGTATTATGATGTCCTGTCCTTCAGTATGGTTGTGCATGTGTGCCCAGGTGAACCACTCCCCGAGTTTTACCACTGACTCACAGTTGGACCGAGAGGTGAAGGATGCTTTGTTGTATGATACCCTGGTTCTCATCAACTTGGGAGCCTGCGACCGTCGCAAGATCACCAAAGAGGAGAGACGCAGGGTGAAGGACAGGCTGCAGCAAAACCACTCCAGAGAGGCCAGGTTTGGTTGTCAGATGCAAACAGCGTGTGAATGTTTCTCCAAGGTCACACATCTGCTGCTGGATGCTTCCTGTTGACATCCACTGCACCATGGAGGTGACTGTCACTGTGTGTGTGTTTTACCACCAGGTCAGAGGAGCTACGTCAGTGCCAGGTAGCCACAGTGGAGCAGATGGAGAAGTACGAGGCCAAACACCTGGGAGGCTTCAAGAGGATCTTTCCTAGAGAGGGAGGGGAGAAATACGACAAGTACTTCAAACACAGCAGCTCACTCTTCCAGGAGACTGCGGCATCCAAGGCCAGAGAGGAGTGTGCCAGGTACCTGCAGCACGCTCCCCATACTCTGTCCGGTCCAGTGAGGAGAAGCACAGAGATCTCTTCTCTGTGTGGATACATAATGTACTGTGCATGAGGCTGTGTAAGAGCCAGATCTGGTCCTAACTGACAGATCAATCAGCTGATTGGGAGAAGGTTAACAATTTTAATAACACTGTGATTTTTTATTGAGTTTCTGAGAATGAACAGTTCAAATATATCCACCCAGTGAGGGATACACACAAACTCACATTTTAATCTGAACCAGCTTAATAAAACACACACACGAAAACAGCAGCATCAGAGTGTCATGTAATTAGATGTAACTATATTCAGAAGAGTGAGATGATGAGGTTGGAGCCTCTGCAGAGTGAACTGCCCGCTCAGTGTTACAGGTCTTATAACCTGCCCAACAGGATATGAGCAGTATGAACGTGGTTTATAACACACTACGAGTGTTTGTTAATATATCTGTCAGCAACTACAACTCCTGTTGACACTCACAAGTCAAGGCTGTTGTATAAACATTTATTGAGTAAGAATATAGTAAAACACAGTTGGAATAATATGTGTTCAATGGGAGAGGTTGTAATTGTGTTAGATACTGTACATTAATAAACACATCTGTCAAGCTAGCTGCTTACAACTACAATAATGTTATAAATGGTTGTATACTGCTTATAAATGCTACACAGGGACTTACAGTAATGTTTTGCCTACCTTGGTAAATACACTCAGAACATTTAGCTGACAGTACTTTAACTTAAAAAAACATTTGAATGCATGACTTTACCTCTAATGGAGTGTGTGATATTGCTATTTTCACAACTTTCGAGTCCTTCCACCACTGGACATTTGCTGATGAGGGGGTGGATGTGGGTACAACAGTGAAGATAAAGTGAAAATAATCTAGTAGCAAATTATCTAAAATCCTTACACCATATCAGAGAGAGATGCTGCAGTTTCTGTGTATTTGTGTGGTTAGACAACAACTGCAGGAGCTGCGTCTGAAGCGGGAGCAGAAGGAGAAGAACCAGAAGGGAGGGCGGAAGAGAGACCTACAGGGGGAGACGGCAGGGGAGCCAGTCAAACCACGACTAGCAGCAGCACAACCCCCCAGCTTGAGCCGTGATCTGAGGCCGGTGAGGCAGCAGTGGGAAAGATGCAGTGTCCACATGAAACCACAAGAGGGAGTCGACCAGCTTCTATCCCATGATGAATGGTTCATATTCTGGCTGACCCCTCAGTGTAAATTCACCCAATTTAAATGAGCTAGAATAATATTCCTGCAGATAACTTTTATTGGATGTCACTCATTTCAAATTTAAATTTGTTTTATTGTCAAGACAGGAAAAATAAACTGTGTTATAAAGGTTATTCAGTGACAGTAACTGCTATGCATTCTGGTGGCTACATATCCAGAAAGGCAATAAAGCCAAATTGAATCAAATGTCTGTCTGTCTCTCTGCAGCCCCCTCTGTCCAGTGTGATGGTGGATCCTGCAGCTACTGAAGTCCAAGAGCAAAAGCAGCAGCAGGAGGCGGAGGCAGACAGGGTGGAGCAGGAGCGGATTGACGCGTTGATCCAGAGGAAGAAACTACTGCAGGACCTAGGGGTGGTGGACCAGATCCAGCAGCTGCTGCAGGGCCGAACAGAGGGAGGCAGAGTCCCACAGGATGCCAAGGACACCTACACCCACCTGCACAGTAAACTGACACAGGTAAGAGGTGACTGCAGGGACTTGAGTTGACCTTCAGTGAGTCATAAGCACAAGGATGTTAACAACCTGCACAGTGTGTTGCAGCATTAAGTACGGTCTCAGTTGACTGTTTTTCTTCTATTTCAGTTGGATTCTTTGACACAGTTTTCTCAAAGACCAAGGCAGCAGCAGCAGCCCTACACTCAGATCTCACTGCAGGTACATGGCCAGATCCAGTCAAGATAATCCAACAAGAAACTAGGAACATAAGATGCCCTGCCCCTTTTATACAATGTTACCCAAATAATCAATTCCGATTAAAGGAAAATTAAAGATCATCTATTATAATTTTTTGCAGCTTTACACTTGTACTGTAACTATTGGGCTGTAACTAATGATAGTTCTGCCACTCATTTTCATAGTTCAATCTTTAAACCTATAAAATGTAAAAGAAAAAGTGAGTCTATGGTGACATCTTCAGTTTTCTTGTCTCCAATCAACAGTTCAGAAACTAAATAATTTTAATTTAATATCTGACACTACAGCAACAATCAGTAACTTCTCCCATCAAAGAAGCAGAAATCAGAGAATATCTGGTGTTTTCATTTGAAACATGACCAAAAGTATCCCAGTGTATCTCCACATGCATCAGTTAGTTTAGTACTACTGGTAGTAGTATGTCTGGGAATATATTAACAGAACTCAAATCATAATATTTACAAATAACTGTCAGTGAAGAATCAAAAGTATTAAGAGTTGAAATCGTGGCTCATTGTCTGTCGTTGCATTGCCTGGCTGTGAATACCAGTACTGCAGTATTGGATAATTATTGTGACATGGAAATCCAGTGGTATAATGTCATTGCTGTATGGCAGCACCTCCCCTCCCACATGACTCGACCACCTTTACTGAGGCTTCCGTTTGACCAGAGGAGCCTGAACGAGTCGACCTGTCTGCAGCACGAGCCCGAGAGCCAGAGCAGAGCACAGGAAGCACAGAGGACGATCAGTACCGAGCAGATCCACTGTCCAGGTACACACACTGACAGACATGACCTCAGTGCAGCAGCAAGAGGAAGGTGAACATGAGCTTTGTCCTTTGGTTCCTTCCCGAGCTTTAGTGTAACAAACTCCTCTGGGCTTTTTTCTCAGCTGCACAGTCACTATTTACTGCTTTGTCTATTTGTTCTATGTTTTTGTACAAAATACATAAATTAAAAACTTCTCATCTATTACTACTGTAGTCTAGAAATACATGTAGATATAATAAAAACAACTGGTTTGTTATTAAAAATATCACAAATTGCCTCATAAATTTAAATGAAGTGAGGAAAGTGGGAGGAAGCAGCGCTAACAGTAGTACTCACCATATGAAAATATAACAATACGTGCATCACATTTACCTACAACAAAGACGAAGATGATTCAGCTTCAATAATTACTCTTCATTTAGACATGCAGCTCTTATTATCATTGCACTGTTTTGGCTTGTTCGATAATAAGAGAGTTGTGTGTGTGTGTTTCCAGAGAGCAACATCATTACAAATACCAGAAAAGACAATGAGTCCTCGTAGCAGATTTTGTTGTGTATTCATTTCCGGTTCATGTCACTCAGATGTCAGGTTTTCTTCCTCATCAGTCAGCGGCTCTCTGGCTGTGAGGTGGGACAGCAGGAGCAGCAACTACACTGACGCCCGGCCCCGTCCCTTCATCCCCATCACAAGCCACCTCCATAGAGGGGGCCTGTGCTGTGCTTACACGTCCCATGACCTCCAGAGCCTGCTCGTCATTTCTACTTGCACCCCGCTGGTCAGGAGACCTGACCTCTCTCAGGTCGCCCGCCACCGCTCTCACAGAGCCCCCCAGCACAGCGAGGGGAAGTGAGGAGCCCGGCCTCCAGCCAGGAGGGTCCGTGCCGGCTGCAGGGTGAGAGGCCTGGTACTGTGAGAAAACAGAGACACACTGTGCCTGAGATGGACTGTATACCTGGACTCCTACAGTTTACGCTGCTCACCAGTGTACAAACAGCAGCACACTATTTTCTACCTGCTCCGTGTGCTCACAATGTGATAGTTTGCTCTGAGGTCAAATGATCTCAAACTCAGCTTTAGTGCCAAAATAAAAGCATGATTCAGATGTGCACATTTCTTCTGACTCTGTATTAGAATCCAATAAATTCACACATGATGGTTTGCAACTCAAGGCACCAGGTTTGTTTCTGATTCGTAACTATTAAAGTATTATTAATTCATATATTATGATTCAGTTTGTACATCATATACAGTAAAGTGAGGGATGTAAATAAAGGCCTGCTGCTTCTTATCTCAAGGAAATGTGTTTGCACCATCTGACTGGACAGTTTTATTTTATTACTGCAAATAACTATTTGCACTGACCCTCAATAAAATACTTTTTTAAATGTGATTTAAAGATTTTCTGAAACAAATTTTCCTGCACAAAATGTTTTTTTTTTCATTGTTTAAAATATATTCACATTTATGCCATTCGTTATTTATTAGTTATTTACATGTTTTACAGCGCGTTTGTTGTGGCCGCGGTTTTACCAGCTCACACCAGTAACTGGACAAACATGGAAGCAAAAAGTGCACGAAACATTTCTACCCTCGTTTTGCGATCGTGCAAAAAAAAAACGCAAAGTTCAACTGATTTAATTCTCTTAAGTAGATTTTATTTGAGGCCTTTGTCTGTCGCTTTTCGTTTTATGATTGAAATATTACAAAACACGACAAATGACTTTTGTGACTTTTCTTAAATTCACGGGCCTGCAGAGAAAAATTCAGGTCAATATATGTTTGTGTTATTTTATATTTAGGAATAATTCTCACCTCCCACAGACACAAACAGAGGCCTGCTCCGAGGAG
The DNA here is from genome assembly GCF_001952655.1 of Monopterus albus. Taxonomy (NCBI): domain Eukaryota; kingdom Metazoa; phylum Chordata; class Actinopteri; order Synbranchiformes; family Synbranchidae; genus Monopterus; species Monopterus albus. The sequence goes on along the minus strand of NW_018127947.1, from coordinate 578,796 downwards.
AACCCTGTGCTGGTTCGGTTATTTTAGAAATGTAGTTAAAACTCGATTCCTGTTTTGGTTCGTTTGTGTTTTAAATTGATAAAGTGACACATTAGGGAAACGACGGCTGGACTTTATGGCTGTTGGAGGCCAGAACAATGGAAGCGGAGGTGAAATGTGCTGCATCTCAGGAATTTATGGTTTTATTGTGTCTGTAAATGTCGGAGCTCCTCGGTGGTGGACATCACCACCATTTTTAAAACGGAGAAAGGCAAAGTAAGTCACAAGGAGGTGAAACGCGTTTTCAAATAATTTTTAGCAGGACTGGGGACGTATTTCCTATGAAGCTCGACGTGGATTTAACGTAATAATAGAAAGGTTTTGTGACCTTAATTCCCGTCAGCTCTGCATCTTTGGCCTGTGCGGTCAATATTAAATCGATCCTCCATTTTGGTCCTAAAAGGAGTCCGTGTCTACACCACAGTGTTTACGAGGCTCGGTCATCTGCGTTTCCATCTTCTACCACTTAACTCGTTAAATAACTGGGTCACGTTGCTGCTGCGGTGAGAGAACCGTAAGAAGCTGTACACACCTTTAACCACCCAGAACAAAACCAAGTGCACGTCCAGTACAATGTCACAAAATCCTCCTGCATTTGCTCACCCTTTCCCCCTCACCCAGCATCACATTTACACATTTCAGGCCTTGGAGAAAATAAAGATGGCGGCGAGGAAGCGGGTCTAAAGCACAAAAACGGCTGCTGTTTATGAAAATTTACAACTTTGCCATGGAAGTTTACGACTCGCCAGGCTCCGGGATTGGCTGCAGCCGGTCATGTGGACAGTAGGAATGGGAACTTATTTCCCATGAGGTTGTATTGCAGCTGCTGTTTTCCACCGCTCATTCACTTAACACTAGTAACACAAGCTTTTCTTGGCTCCATGAATATGCACCACGCGTGTACAGTGTTGTTGTGAGAAACTGGGTCTCTGTACGCGCGTAATTCCTCCAAAAGTGGAAGATGGAGCGTCTGCGCAACGCCACACCGTGCACGTCATGTTAATGTGGCTGCACTTGTGTTGCCATGTGTCCGTGAAAATGAGGAATCAGCAGACTCCTGGATGGTGGTGGGATTACTTTCATGAAATCACTTGAACAAAGTGGGAAATTTGGAGGAGGAGGACTGAGAGGCAGCGAGCGCAGCCCGAGCGGAGTGGCACCCACACTGGAGATGATGAATTATCAACAAAGGTAAGGGCACCATGTTTCTAATATGCCAGCGATTAACTCAGCACAAGTGCGCTGCTGCAGCTCTGTTGTGGATGGACTGTCACTGTAGGCCTGCTGTTTATGTTACTGGAGATGGGAAGATTAGTCTGCAAGAAATGGCAATTATCCAGGCTTCTTGGTTTTTTTTTTCTTTGCTGTGAGCGATTCACAACCAGTTGCTGCTTTTAACCCGTGACATGCTGCAGAGCTTTCACAAGCGCCAACAACGCACAAGGTTTGACCCAGAAATCAGTGTAAATAGTCACAGTTTCTAGGTTTGAGCTGTTTGCTGGGCTAACTGGGTGTTTTACCATTGGACTGGTTTCGGCTGCAGGCCAGACAGACTTGACTTTGATGAAGATGATGGTGATGGTCTGACAAGGCCTAGAGATGTCTGTGCAGACCCATCCACCCTTTACTCTGCTGACGTGTTATTTTATTTAGCATTTATTTGTAGTTTTACTCTGAGAAACGGGGTCCTTTAGATTGAGGCGGGGTGCTGGCTACAGATCGAGCTGTTTCGCCTGTCTCTTCCCAAAAATTTCATAATGATGAACAAATATTTGCTCTGAGCTATTTTTAATTTTGCAAAAACCTATAGTCAGTTATCACCGCGCATCTGCAGCGCTTCGATACTGCAGGTATCTATAAATCCATCAAGAGGTAGAAACACGTGGGATTGTCTTTGTCAGTGGCTTTATAAGTGTGTGGCATCAGGCTGCAGGTTCTGCGGCCTGCTTGTTTATTCAAGCCAAAAAATAGATTTTTTTTATTATTTTTATTTGAAACTTTTAGATTAAAATGTTTTCTGAACAGATGTTAAAATAAGAATATTTACACCGGGAGCGTTTAGGGTTTTATGCAAAAGCAAAGTGTTTTCAGATGCATATCAGCTAACATCACAGAAATAATTGTCTTCTTAATTTATCTAAAACCTTATAATACAGTCCAGATTCCCACAGTTGTACCAATGTAGTACCTTATTTCGGTATTCTAAATCATTGTTATTAAGCTGGGTCCTTTATTTTCTAAACATGAACGCTAATGTAATAGATAGAAATTGTCTATGTGGATTTATAAAAATCATAAATCTAAATTATGACAATTAACACATTTTAAATGTTGTCTTGTATCAATAACTACCAAGGAGAAGCTTTTGGGGGATTAATAATAACACTATGCAATTAATAACTAATTAAGCAGCTACCATTCATTGACCTGCTTCTTTCTAATTGAGGGCAGTGAATAAATTATATGTAGACAAACATTCGGGCTTCTTTCACACAAAATAAGAGATGATCAGGGAGGGTGAAGGTGATGATGATGATGTGGTGTGAGGAAGCACGTACCCCCCACCCCATTGATTTCAGCTCACACCTTAACAACATTATTGACGCAGTGTTTCTCCACCGATCAGTAATAATCCAGTCTTATAACTGTGTCATGTGCATGAAGAATACAGTCTTTTATTGTTGTGTGTAGTAGTTACAGCCTGGAAGTGACGGTCAGAGGCTGGGGGAGAGGCGCACAGAGGGTCATGTGTGCGTAAATGGAAATAATGCGCAAAGTGTTTGGTATTTCAGTGCGACTGTTTTTCTGTTTTGCATTGTGTGTTTGTGTTTGTGTGTGTGAGTTAGAGTTTGTGCCTCCTCTGTTTTATTGGACTATTTTCGTAAAGGGAACTGCTATTTCATACACGGTTCATTTATGTAGCGTGTTGTTTTTTAGTCTATGGGTCGTAGCATCTGTGTGTGTGTGTGTGTGTGTGTGAGAGAGAGAGAGAGAGAGAGAGAGAGAGCGTGCGTAAAGACCGACAGGCTGGAGCGCTTCATTTCGATTCACCGGGGATCCCTGCGCGCAACAAGAGCCCCACATGGGTGCAATAGTGCAAGCACAGACGGCGGTGATTGGCCAGAGGTTGATCAGATGGTACACGTCCCCTCTGTATTCAGTGGCACCTCACAACACCCCCCACCCCCCCTTTCAGCAAAAACCAAATCTCCGATAAAGTAATGGCAAAACCACTTGGACTATAAAAGACAACAAATCATATTCCTCCGGAGTATATACACCCAGTTGTCCACCCAATGAGTTCCTATTTTGTTAACTCAACTTTTCCCGTGTCTCTACCGGGAGGACAAGACTCTCTCCTGGGTCAGATACCGTTATATTCCTCGGGATACACCGATCCGTTAAGACACTACTCCAACGCGGCTACATATGGAGCAGCCAACATGCAGGAGAAGGTTTACCCGGGGTCCTACTACCAGCAGACGGGCGCAGCGGCCGCGGCCATCTACGGCCGGGCCGGCGGCGGAGCTACCTGCGACTACAACCCGGTCGGGACCTTCTACAAGGACACGGAGGGCTCGTGCGCTTTCTCGAGCCGCGAGGACCAGCCGCTGTTTGTCACTCAGGAGCATCAGCAGCGCAAAGCGGAGTGCCCGGAGCAGACTGTCAGTATGAGCAGCAGCATGGACGACAAGTCCTCCACTCTGATCTACCCGTGGATGCAGAGGATGAACGCCTGCTCCGCCGGTGAGTACAAACGTTTAACTCTGTTGCTGTCACGCTGCCCAGAGGTAAAAGAGCGCAGGAGTTGTTGAAGTGAGCGCCCCGAGCCTCACAGCTGCACGTCAGCCCTGGGAAGCTTCACACTGATACTGAAGCAACAAAACACCCAAAGATGTTTGGGAACACAGAGCCCAAAGTTCCACATGCGTTTCAGGGCTTTAGTTACTACATCATCTACACATACATACACGACCACACGCACGCACACGCGCGCACAAACAGTTTGGGCCTACAGCAGCTGAGCTCCAACTTAAAGCCTTTAGCCCCTGTCACATGGCATCTACAGAGCGGGCCTTTTCCAAAAAAAAAACAAAAACAAACAAACAAACAAAAAAAAAACACAGCAACACTTTGAGAAAAGCAAAAGAAAAAAACACAAAAGTCTTCATTTCAGTGTTTGTTTATAAAAAGAAGAAAACGCGCACGTCCCTCTTGCTGTGTAACAGAACAATGTGCTGCTGACACTTTATCTACTACATGCTGTTGCAGCCTGCATTCATTTCTGTTGTAAATAAGATCTATGTAAAGACCAATATAAAGTCACTATAAGGCGGGAAACGAGCACAATAAAGAAACGCAATTAGAATTTATAGTGATGCTAATGAATATTTTTAAAAATTCAATACAAGGCATTGAACGCCACCCTCAGATAGGCCTATACTGTCTGGAGAATATGATGGGAGAAGATTACAGTTAACCACTCTGTCATATTTTTTACTATATATATATAATAAGGCTGTGGTTTGTAGTTGAACTACACTGAATCACCATGTTATTGTATTTTTTCAGATACACCACTACAGATTTTGAGTGCAATTTCAGGTAGATCTTTCTCCTACACATTTGAAATTCACTCAAGACAAACATTTAATTATTAACTGATGAATTTATTTTCATGTTCCAGGCCCATTTGGCACCAGTGGCCGCAGGGGCCGACAGACCTACACCCGCTACCAGACTCTGGAGCTGGAAAAGGAGTTCCACTTTAACCGCTACCTGACCAGGAGGCGCCGGATAGAGATCTCTCACGCCCTGTGTCTGACGGAGAGACAGATCAAAATCTGGTTTCAGAACCGCAGGATGAAGTGGAAAAAGGAGAACAAACTCCTCAATCCCTCGAAGACACCCGAGGAGGAGGAGCAGGCGGAGAAAAAGAGCTAAAAGGACAGAAAGGCATGCGTGTGTTCGTGTGCACACTCCCCAAATAAAATGTATGATTTCTCTGTAAAGTGCTGCAGATCACATGTTAGACATATAAAGTATCTGCACGGTGATAACGTCTGCATTAGATTAAAACCACGTCCTCCACCGTTTGTCCTTGTGTTCGTGTGTTTCTTTAGAGGACTATGCAAAATCTGCCAAATTGTAAATAACGTCGTGTTGTTTCTGAACATGTTACCTCATTCTCGTAGGTCTACTGAGTTGTATTCTTCTAGTTTGTCCTCCTGAACTGAAACGAGGCGGTGTCTTTCACTGTGCATCTTGTGCTGTGCTTGTTCTATATTAGTCTGGGCTTGTTGTTTACAGCTGTGCCATCGACACTCACATTTGTACAGATGAGAAATATTACATGTTATTTATTGTTGTTCACCTGTGTTCAATGCACATCTGGATATTGTGTGCAATATTTTGTGTAGGAAATTGTACATAAAAAAATAAAGGCTTTTTGATGTAGATTGGAAAATGTCGCGGGGTCTTTTGTGCTGAATAAATAACTATCATCATCGTTATTTTTAGTTCTCACTACACTTTACTGCCTTTGAAGTCACATTAAATCTATAAATTCCAATAAAACCAGCGTAAAGATTAAAATAATTTCCAGTTTGACACATGCTGCTAACAGAGCGGATGATAAATTTCTGTTATGTGTTACCTGAGACTTTTGTGGGCCATATAATGGGTGTGTTACATAAATGATGGATGACCCCGGGGCCTGACAGTGCGTCCCGGCGCAGCGCTACCACCTGTGTCCGGAAGATGGCGCTCTCTGCCCGCACGGCCCTCGGCGCGCAGCGGGGAGGCACCATTGACTGGAGCCTAACGACCATTATTTCGTCATCATTTGTATCCATGGAGCATGAATTACCTCTTGAAGTCATCAGTGAGGATTTACGACTGGTCAACAAAGGCACGTGATTCCAGAACGCTCTCCCATATTTGGCCGCATACCTGGCAAAGTACAGTAGGGCTTCATTGCTTATAATTCATGATTGCATCCATAAATCGTGCAAGCACACAGGATTATAGCGACAAAGATCTACAAATCGAGGCTTTAAAAATCCAAGCAAATGAGCTCTTACTTTGTAAACTCGTTCTCAGGGCGCTATCCAAATGGCTCCGACTATCAGTTACTAAATTATGGGACTAACGGCGCTGTGAGCGGCTCCTTCAGAGACCCTGGCACCATGCACTCCGGGTCTTTCGGCTACAACTACAATGGCATGGACCTAACCGTGAACCGCACTAACACCGGCAGCCACTTCGGGGCCATGAGGGGGGGTGGCCGGGGAGGCCGGGGATTCGGGCCGGACGCCCGGTACAGACAGACATCCAACTGCTCGCTCTCATCTCCAGAGCCGGTGCCGCCGTCGTGCGCCACGGCCAGCCGGGAGCCGCTGGAACTAAAAAGCCCCTCTCCCCCGTCTGACCGGAGCACGACCTCGAGCGGCAACAACCTCAACAAAAGCAACAACGCGCACTTCACGGAGATAGAGGACGCAACCGTCGCCACCGAGACCGAGGAAGGCGCACACAGCAGCGGCGGCTCCAGCACGGCACCTCGGGCGCAGCAGCAGCAGCAGCAGCAGCAGCACCAGGAACCCAACGCCACCTCCTCCACCCCCACATCAAATGATTGCCAAACGCCACAAATATTCCCCTGGATGCGGAAACTGCACATAAGCCATGGTATATTTCCACCTCTAATAATGTTTAGTTTTGAAGGGTGTCACGCTGACGGTGTCATAAATCTGTCAAGTGTTGCATGAGTGAGCAGGTTGGTGTGGATGACTGGGGACAGGCAGAATCTGTAAAGTCTTTATGGGATTGTTTGCTTTCGGCGGGCTTCGTGTTGACTGCCGCTGGAGCCTGATAGGGGATGGTTTGTGAAGTGTGCAGGCTGGCTGCCGGCGAGAGCTCGAGATAAGAAAGGCAACGACAGCCTGGGTGTTGTTACGTGGTGTTGGTTGCATGTTTCCCTCCTGCATCAGCTCATTTCATGTTGTCACCCCTCTGTCCATCACACACCCTCACGGTGAAGCCAGAGTCTAGCAGCCAACCCCCTCTGTTGTTGCTGTTGTTCAGTGCAGTTGCTAATGTTGTGGATTTTCTGTAAAATTGTAGATATGACTGGACCTGATGGGAAAAGGGCCCGAACTGCGTACACCCGCTACCAGACGCTAGAGCTGGAGAAAGAGTTTCACTTCAATAGGTACCTAACCAGACGGCGGAGGATAGAGATAGCCCACGCCCTGTGTCTTTCCGAAAGACAGATCAAAATCTGGTTTCAGAACCGCAGGATGAAGTGGAAGAAGGACAATAAACTGAAAAGCATGAGTCTTGTAACAGGAGCAAGCGCCTTCCACAACTGAACAACTTTTACGGAGAGTAAAATAATCAGAATTTAAAAAAAAAGAAAGAAAAGAGAAAGAAATCCATGAGTACTGTAAAGCTATTGAAAGCGCAGCACCTTCCAGCATGCTATTGTGATAGAAAACCAAGTATTCTGTGGTCTTTAAATGCCATTTTTAGTTTCCTGTTGTTGTACTACGATAGCTTAGACGTCCTGTTTGGAAAAATGAGATGTAAATATTACTGGGGGTTTTACCTGTCCAAGCTCTTTGCCTCCTCTCTCTCTGTCTCTGTCTCTCTCTCTCTCTCTCTCTCTCTCTCTCTCAAAGGTGTTTTAACTTGAGCTCTTTATTGTAACGTCTTGACGGTCTAACAGGAGTAAATTCAATGTACAGTTTAAAAAAGAGGAAGTTTCCAAACCACATGCTGCTCTTCATTGAATGTAATGTACTGCGGGGCCATTCAAAGCGCTTTAGTGTAACGTTTCCTGCTATTTTTGATGGTTATCTTGTGGCCAGACCCATGAACTTTCATCAACAAGCCAATGTGTAGCTTTAGGATATTTTGTGCATCTATTATTATTATTATTATTATTATTATTATTATTGTTTAGAGCTAATTATGAGCAATGCAAATGTATTCAACCTGTCAATGTGATAAACTTTGAGTGCAAAGGGTTCTTCTGTGGGTAGGCAGTGATGTAAGCTTTTTCGCCAATAAGCTTTTTGTATTTGTAAGTGAATTCATAGCGCTTGAAAATAAAGTTTCTCTCAATTGCTTTGAACGTGTCTGGACTTTATCAGAACGAACACACACGAGCCCTCGCTCGTATTTAGGGCGTGTTAACAAGTTTGGTCCGTTTCGACCCGAATTCGACTCATTAATGATTAACCTGTCCGAACTGTTAAAACGTCACACGAACAACCAGATTTTGGAGCATTTTCTGATGCGTTTCTCGAGCTTGTTTAGCAGAGACAGAGTGAAAGAGAAGACTTTTTTAAGACTTACCTCCTTCTGAGCTCTTTGCAGCGAGACGCGTGTTTGCCCTGTGGGAAACGGGTTAAAATCCCCCCAGAAGTGGCTTTGCTTTACAGGTATACTGACACGGCTGAAGTTGGTAAAAATCCCCCTAACCAAAGATTGTAAAGGCCTATATTACTTACAGACTGTGAAAAGTCACGTGAGGTCCATAAAGTTGGTTTTATGGTTTTGGGGAGTAGACAATGTACTATATAATTCACAACCTTGAATGAAAGTGACGGCTTAACTGCATGGATGGGCCTGGGGAAGGAAGTGGTGTCCAGTCAGATTTAGTTACTTCAAGCTGCTGGAAAACTTGGGATTTCTGTTGTGGCTGCTGAATTCTGCTTTAAAATATCAAATTAAATATTACAGGTTTTTTTTTTAAATTGTGGCTTATGGGTGAAAATTGTAGTTTTAAAAAATACCATTTCCCCTCATACAGTCTAGGACCAAAAACACATTTGTTCCACATTTTACCTGCAGAAAATCCCGAATTACTTGACATTTCAAATGCTTTGCTATAATAAAAAAAAAGTTGAAAACTGTCCATAGACTGTTTTACGGGCCTGTTTAATTGTGATTAGTCTCGCACTGAAAATAAAGAAACACACAAAGCTCTTTATTTAGCAAAAACAACATGTTTCGGAAGGAAATAAAAATATGATCACTGGACTAATTCGAAGCTGTGTGGAGCAGCCGTGAGCCGAACCTATCTACCCCGGTCCGCCAAGTCACCGAGCGGCCACAGGTGAAGTCCCGGACACCCCCGAGCCGGACACAGCCTGCACCTAGTCCACATGGACAAATCCCACATACTGAGCTATGGTGCAGTGTTTACCGGCCACTAATAAAACATAAGGATAATATCTCCAGGAAACTGTATACACGACTTACGCAGCATTTTTAAAGTCTTTTCAAACTAATTTCAGGTAAAAAAAAGTGAAACCCACTGGCGCTATATGGGTTCAGGACATTATCCACATATTCATAACTATTAAGTGGCAATTTAAGCAGCATAATGAGTGTTGCATATTGATAGGGGTAATCTGTAGCCGGATCTCATGCATAATTCATCGCGCCGGGGATCATCGCTGGGTCAGGAGACGGTGCAGACTGCAGCCGCAGATGCGTCAGGAGGAAGCGCACTGCTGCCACACTTTGCACCGTCACCACAGAGACTCCGCTCCGAATAAAACTGCGTTTTGCATAGTAGACTTAAATATTTTTGTAATTTAAAAAAATCTCTGCAAACAGGCTGTGAGCATTTAACAGACTGAAGTCCACTTTCATCTGCTCTGCTTTGCACCTACTTTGGTTTAATAGTGAGAAAATGTGCACAGAAATTGGGGTAAAATCACAGTAAATGAAAGCACCAGAAAGAATCAAAGCCACCGTTTATTAACCGCACATGGGTTCTATTTTGAGAAGAACATCTATGTGATACAGCTTCAGATTCAGCAGTTAATCTGAATAATACATAGAACGGAGTGGAGAGGATTAAAGTGTACTCATTTGATTCTCTAATTAAATCAAACAAATCAAGCCTCATGTGAGAAACCATCTTAAATCTCACAGCTCTCAAATGGAATTCGCGGCAGTCTTGTTCCTTTGACCCTAATGATAAAATACATGAAACAAAAGGTCACCCTGGACGTTTTTGGGAGGCCGGGCTGTCGTTCACATGTGGCGGCGGACTCCAGTTCCCAGGTGCAATGCAGCGGCGCCCCCAGCAGAGGGCGCCTCAGACCGAGCCGCCTCATGATGGATGGCTTTTTATTTAATCATCGGGGGCATGTGGGGTGCACAGCACAAACAGCGTGTCACTCCCAGCGTGTTTGTCACTTCTGTCTTCGGGTTTGCACGGGCTGAGCGGGGGACTCCACCTTTAGGCCCTGACACCGAGCTGAGAGGCTTTTGGAGGCCGTGGCCTTTACATTTAAACTCTGGATCTGGTTTAATGCAGCCTCAGATTCATGATTTGTTTTGTTTTGTTTTCATAAAGTTCACCATGTGAGATTTTCAGCAGCTTTTTACTTGTCTACAAAAACACAACTTTTTTTTTTTATTCCACTGCATTTTTTCAGATTGTTATTTTACATTAATAACATAAGTTAAGATAATAAAATACAACACATTTTGTTTTGGCTTATAACCTCAAATAAAATCTGTGCTGTGTCTCCTTCAGATGCCTAGAAGAGTAGTTAGCAGAAATATGCCGAACTGTTTTATTTAAGGTCAAATCATCCAAAATTTCACAAAAAACAAAACATTAAAACATTCTAGTTGAACTTTGTTTTTTCTTCTTCTCCTGTTAAATCATCGCACAGTCCCTCAGATTTATCTTGTGACTCTGGAAAGGGGCCAGAGCCATAGGTTGGGCACTACCTGACCTAAACTGGCCAAGTGTATTTCAGACTGCTGTCATATATAATAATGTATCAGTCACAGAGGACGGGTTTCTGCAGAACAAGTGTTTTTCCTTGTCATACTTCCAGTATATTTTGCGCGTAGTTTACTTAAAAAATTTCCAAGAAATGCAAGATTTTAAAAAAATGATTTTTAGATCGTGCTCCTGGCTTTAAGTAAAGGATCTGTGAGGCTGAAGAAAGGAGAAACTCGTGTTATATGGAAACGATTTTACGTTTTAACTATCGAAAAGCCCTGACGCCGAGAGGGACACACCTCACTCACCTGCAGCCGGAGACACTGTGCTCATCATGTTCAACTATTAGAAAACAAACCCGTTTAACAGGAGGTGAGATCTGTCCAAACCCGTGAACGTGTTTCCGCTGGACCACTGGAATGGTTTTAATAAGCATTCCTTCTAAACCACCAACGAGGACTGTGGAGTTGCCAGTTTGACAAGATGAACCAAAATCCACGTGTTATCAACATAAAACATTTCAAACGCAAGACTTTGTGGATTAAAATGACTTGTTTATAACAACAATGGCTTATATATATAAAGACAAATGCAGTTTATGAACATTTGTCACACATTTTATTTACTTATTCACTTTTATAATACGCGTTAATAACTTATTAGCGTTTATAACAACGGGGGTTGACGGTTTCTTTTAATTCTTTCATTACTAAATAAAGAGATAAGCACCGATCAGAAGGATTTCTTCACCAGACCTGGCAACTGGGAACTGATTATAACTGACCTACAAAGTATAAAGCATTAGATTAACAAAAGGCTTCATTTACACTTGATACAAGGCGCCGTATTAGCAGAATGTACTGTTTTGATTTTTAAAAATACTTTTAGCAGCAGTTCTAGTTCATATTTTATCAATTGTATGGTTTGAATAGAAGGACTGTTACGCAGGCTTCGCGCAGAGCCTGACCACCTGTCACCTATACACACCCTGTAGATCCGAATTTGTGTAAATACAACGGCAGCCACAAGTTCGCATCTTGGGGAGTTTGTAGGTGATGACACTTCACCTCGGGGAGAAGAGGAACAAGCCCAGAAAGTAGGCTTTGCTTTCTACAAGTTCGCCAGTGAAAGAAAGTTTGGGAGATGTATAAACTGACCCCAGTAGCTGCTGTGCTCCTGGAAATGAAACGTATATTGTTGAGAGTGGAGCTCTGCCCAGGGCTGCGGGGCTTCAGCTGTCCTGGCTGCGTTTCTTGTCTTTTAGCCGTTGCAGAATATGACATGTGTGGAAGCAGGCGGACGAGCCCTCGGTGCGCGCATTGTTCGCCACACCATTTATCACGTTTTCTTTTCACTGTCTGTAGCCGAGGAGGAGTTGTGTAGTTTGCAGAGGAGTGTGAGCAGGACCGCCACAAACCCACCCCAGTGCCCAGTGCACGGAGACGCTGTCCTGGTGACAAGATGGGACCGCAAAGGAAAAAGTAAGTTTACTAAAGTTGTTGAAAAGTGCAGAGCTCGAGTCAGAGGTGAGGGAACAGTCGTGTAGCAGGCGGGAAACCCACCATGAACACGTTTTAGAACACATCGGGGCATCTTAGGTGTATTAACTTCCACTGTCATTGGTTATCTGCTCACACTATGTTGGCACATATTGATGGATATCTGCTAAAAACCACACTATACTGCGTTATAAACCATTTATTAAATGTTTAAATACTGATTTTAGACTTAAGGCCACAATAGCGTGACTGCAACATTTACTCAACAACTGTACTGAAGTACTATGGAGGCACTGTGTGTGTGTGTGTGTGTGTGTGTGTTTCCATTTTCTGCTACTTTACTTTTACTCTGTTGCATTTTAGAGACAAAAGGTTTTACTCGACCTTTATTTGATTAGTTTATTTGGCCTGCAAATCCAGATGTCTTTCTTTCTTTGTCCTTTCCACTTACATGCATGAGGGGGTCACAATATTAGGAACCCCTCTGGATGTTGTAATGGATGGCATTTAACTGTCAGGCGTAATGTGCTTGGTGAGTTTAGTGTGTAAATGTTTGCTTTGATGTGGAAAATGATGTTTTCTATAGGTTTCCCCCTTGATTTTAATATTTGTGTTTTGATCAAACATACACACATATCTATTTATCTGCTTAGGTGTGGGGTGGGGAACGAACTTGGTGCCGCTGTTGAGTCCTCTGTGAACGAGTTCAGAGCAACACTTCCCCTGGTTCCTGCAGCTACTTGTCAAGAGAGTTGGCAGCGCACTGTATTTGTCAGCAGGCCTGCAGACTGAATGGAGGGTGGGTGGTGCTCGGTGAGGATGTGGGGGTGTGCATGTCCATCACAGACCAGACAGGCAGGCTGGAGACTGCGGTGGTGATGGAGATGATGGGAGGTGAAGTGCAGCTCAGGGATTTCGTCATATCTGAGTGACAACTAGGAGCAGCTCGAACACTTATTTATATTTACGCTGCGTGTCTCCATTTGCAAGCCCCCCCCCCCCCCCCCCCCCCCCCTCTTCG
>NW_018127947.1:513186-551021 GCF_001952655.1 Monopterus albus | reverse complement strand
ACGGCCGCTGGAGCCTGATAGGGGATGGTTTGTGAAGTGTGCAGGCTGGCTGCCGGCGAGAGCTCGAGATAAGAAAGGCAACGACAGCCTGGGTGTTGTTACGTGGTGTTGGTTGCATGTTTCCCTCCTGCATCAGCTCATTTCATGTTGTCACCCCTCTGTCCATCACACACCCTCACGGTGAAGCCAGAGTCTAGCAGCCAACCCCCTCTGTTGTTGCTGTTGTTCAGTGCAGTTGCTAATGTTGTGGATTTTCTGTAAAATTGTAGATATGACTGGACCTGATGGGAAAAGGGCCCGAACTGCGTACACCCGCTACCAGACGCTAGAGCTGGAGAAAGAGTTTCACTTCAATAGGTACCTAACCAGACGGCGGAGGATAGAGATAGCCCACGCCCTGTGTCTTTCCGAAAGACAGATCAAAATCTGGTTTCAGAACCGCAGGATGAAGTGGAAGAAGGACAATAAACTGAAAAGCATGAGTCTTGTAACAGGAGCAAGCGCCTTCCACAACTGAACAACTTTTACGGAGAGTAAAATAATCAGAATTTAAAAAAAAAGAAAGAAAAGAGAAAGAAATCCATGAGTACTGTAAAGCTATTGAAAGCGCAGCACCTTCCAGCATGCTATTGTGATAGAAAACCAAGTATTCTGTGGTCTTTAAATGCCATTTTTAGTTTCCTGTTGTTGTACTACGATAGCTTAGACGTCCTGTTTGGAAAAATGAGATGTAAATATTACTGGGGGTTTTACCTGTCCAAGCTCTTTGCCTCCTCTCTCTCTGTCTCTGTCTCTCTCTCTCTCTCTCTCTCTCTCTCTCTCAAAAGTGTTTTAACTTGAGCTCTTTATTGTAACGTCTTGACGGTCTAACAGGAGTAAATTCAATGTACAGTTTAAAAAAGAGGAAGTTTCCAAACCACATGCTGCTCTTCATTGAATGTAATGTACTGCGGGGCCATTCAAAGCGCTTTAGTGTAACGTTTCCTGCTATTTTTGATGGTTATCTTGTGGCCAGACCCATGAACTTTCATCAACAAGCCAATGTGTAGCTTTAGGATATTTTGTGCATCTATTATTATTATTATTATTATTATTATTATTATTGTTTAGAGCTAATTATGAGCAATGCAAATGTATTCAACCTGTCAATGTGATAAACTTTGAGTGCAAAGGGTTCTTCTGTGGGTAGGCAGTGATGTAAGCTTTTTCGCCAATAAGCTTTTTGTATTTGTAAGTGAATTCATAGCGCTTGAAAATAAAGTTTCTCTCAATTGCTTTGAACGTGTCTGGACTTTATCAGAACGAACACACACGAGCCCTCGCTCGTATTTAGGGCGTGTTAACAAGTTTGGTCCGTTTCGACCCGAATTCGACTCATTAATGATTAACCTGTCCGAACTGTTAAAACGTCACACGAACAACCAGATTTTGGAGCATTTTCTGATGCGTTTCTCGAGCTTGTTTAGCAGAGACAGAGTGAAAGAGAAGACTTTTTTAAGACTTACCTCCTTCTGAGCTCTTTGCAGCGAGACGCGTGTTTGCCCTGTGGGAAACGGGTTAAAATCCCCCCAGAAGTGGCTTTGCTTTACAGGTATACTGACACGGCTGAAGTTGGTAAAAATCCCCCTAACCAAAGATTGTAAAGGCCTATATTACTTACAGACTGTGAAAAGTCACGTGAGGTCCATAAAGTTGGTTTTATGGTTTTGGGGAGTAGACAATGTACTATATAATTCACAACCTTGAATGAAAGTGACGGCTTAACTGCATGGATGGGCCTGGGGAAGGAAGTGGTGTCCAGTCAGATTTAGTTACTTCAAGCTGCTGGAAAACTTGGGATTTCTGTTGTGGCTGCTGAATTCTGCTTTAAAATATCAAATTAAATATTACAGGTTTTTTTTTTAAATTGTGGCTTATGGGTGAAAATTGTAGTTTTAAAAAATACCGTTTCCCCTCATACAGTCTAGGACCAAAAACACATTTGTTCCACATTTTACCTGCAGAAAATCCCGAATTACTTGACATTTCAAATGCTTTGCTATAATAAAAAAAAAGTTGAAAACTGTCCATAGACTGTTTTACGGGCCTGTTTAATTGTGATTAGTCTCGCACTGAAAATAAAGAAACACACAAAGCTCTTTATTTAGCAAAAACAACATGTTTCGGAAGGAAATAAAAATATGATCACTGGACTAATTCGAAGCTGTGTGGAGCAGCCGTGAGCCGAACCTATCTACCCCGGTCCGCCAAGTCACCGAGCGGCCACAGGTGAAGTCCCGGACACCCCCGAGCCGGACACAGCCTGCACCTAGTCCACATGGACAAATCCCACATACTGAGCTATGGTGCAGTGTTTACCGGCCACTAATAAAACATAAGGATAATATCTCCAGGAAACTGTATACACGACTTACGCAGCATTTTTAAAGTCTTTTCAAACTAATTTCAGGTAAAAAAAAGTGAAACCCACTGGCGCTATATGGGTTCAGGACATTATCCACATATTCATAACTATTAAGTGGCAATTTAAGCAGCATAATGAGTGTTGCATATTGATAGGGGTAATCTGTAGCCGGATCTCATGCATAATTCATCGCGCCGGGGATCATCGCTGGGTCAGGAGACGGTGCAGACTGCAGCCGCAGATGCGTCAGGAGGAAGCGCACTGCTGCCACACTTTGCACCGTCACCACAGAGACTCCGCTCCGAATAAAACTGCGTTTTGCATAGTAGACTTAAATATTTTTGTAATTTAAAAAAATCTCTGCAAACAGGCTGTGAGCATTTAACAGACTGAAGTCCACTTTCATCTGCTCTGCTTTGCACCTACTTTGGTTTAATAGTGAGAAAATGTGCACAGAAATTGGGGTAAAATCACAGTAAATGAAAGCACCAGAAAGAATCAAAGCCACCGTTTATTAACCGCACATGGGTTCTATTTTGAGAAGAACATCTATGTGATACAGCTTCAGATTCAGCAGTTAATCTGAATAATACATAGAACGGAGTGGAGAGGATTAAAGTGTACTCATTTGATTCTCTAATTAAATCAAACAAATCAAGCCTCATGTGAGAAACCATCTTAAATCCCACAGCTCTCAAATGGAATTCGCGGCAGTCTTGTTCCTTTGACCCTAATGATAAAATACATGAAACAAAAGGTCACCCTGGACGTTTTTGGGAGGCCGGGCTGTCGTTCACATGTGGCGGCGGACTCCAGTTCCCAGGTGCAATGCAGCGGCGCCCCCAGCAGAGGGCGCCTCAGACCGAGCCGCCTCATGATGGATGGCTTTTTATTTAATCATCGGGGGCATGTGGGGTGCACAGCACAAACAGCGTGTCACTCCCAGCGTGTTTGTCACTTCTGTCTTCGGGTTTGCACGGGCTGAGCGGGGGACTCCACCTTTAGGCCCTGACACCGAGCTGAGAGGCTTTTGGAGGCCGTGGCCTTTACATTTAAACTCTGGATCTGGTTTAATGCAGCCTCAGATTCATGATTTGTTTTGTTTTGTTTTCATAAAGTTCACCATGTGAGATTTTCAGCAGCTTTTTACTTGTCTACAAAAACACAACTTTTTTTTTTTATTCCACTGCATTTTTTCAGATTGTTATTTTACATTAATAACATAAGTTAAGATAATAAAATACAACACATTTTGTTTTGGCTTATAACCTCAAATAAAATCTGTGCTGTGTCTCCTTCAGATGCCTAGAAGAGTAGTTAGCAGAAATATGCCGAACTGTTTTATTTAAGGTCAAATCATCCAAAATTTCACAAAAAACAAAACATTAAAACATTCTAGTTGAACTTTGTTTTTTCTTCTTCTCCTGTTAAATCATCGCACAGTCCCTCAGATTTATCTTGTGACTCTGGAAAGGGGCCAGAGCCATAGGTTGGGCACTACCTGACCTAAACTGGCCAAGTGTATTTCAGACTGCTGTCATATATAATAATGTATCAGTCACAGAGGACGGGTTTCTGCAGAACAAGTGTTTTTCCTTGTCATACTTCCAGTATATTTTGCGCGTAGTTTACTTAAAAAATTTCCAAGAAATGCAAGATTTTAAAAAAATGATTTTTAGATCGTGCTCCTGGCTTTAAGTAAAGGATCTGTGAGGCTGAAGAAAGGAGAAACTCGTGTTATATGGAAACGATTTTACGTTTTAACTATCGAAAAGCCCTGACGCCGAGAGGGACACACCTCACTCACCTGCAGCCGGAGACACTGTGCTCATCATGTTCAACTATTAGAAAACAAACCCGTTTAACAGGAGGTGAGATCTGTCCAAACCCGTGAACGTGTTTCCGCTGGACCACTGGAATGGTTTTAATAAGCATTCCTTCTAAACCACCAACGAGGACTGTGGAGTTGCCAGTTTGACAAGATGAACCAAAATCCACGTGTTATCAACATAAAACATTTCAAACGCAAGACTTTGTGGATTAAAATGACTTGTTTATAACAACAATGGCTTATATATATAAAGACAAATGCAGTTTATGAACATTTGTCACACATTTTATTTACTTATTCACTTTTATAATACGCGTTAATAACTTATTAGCGTTTATAACAACGGGGGTTGACGGTTTCTTTTAATTCTTTCATTACTAAATAAAGAGATAAGCACCGATCAGAAGGATTTCTTCACCAGACCTGGCAACTGGGAACTGATTATAACTGACCTACAAAGTATAAAGCATTAGATTAACAAAAGGCTTCATTTACACTTGATACAAGGCGCCGTATTAGCAGAATGTACTGTTTTGATTTTTAAAAATACTTTTAGCAGCAGTTCTAGTTCATATTTTATCAATTGTATGGTTTGAATAGAAGGACTGTTACGCAGGCTTCGCGCAGAGCCTGACCACCTGTCACCTATACACACCCTGTAGATCCGAATTTGTGTAAATACAACGGCAGCCACAAGTTCGCATCTTGGGGAGTTTGTAGGTGATGACACTTCACCTCGGGGAGAAGAGGAACAAGCCCAGAAAGTAGGCTTTGCTTTCTACAAGTTCGCCAGTGAAAGAAAGTTTGGGAGATGTATAAACTGACCCCAGTAGCTGCTGTGCTCCTGGAAATGAAACGTATATTGTTGAGAGTGGAGCTCTGCCCAGGGCTGCGGGGCTTCAGCTGTCCTGGCTGCGTTTCTTGTCTTTTAGCCGTTGCAGAATATGACATGTGTGGAAGCAGGCGGACGAGCCCTCGGTGCGCGCATTGTTCGCCACACCATTTATCACGTTTTCTTTTCACTGTCTGTAGCCGAGGAGGAGTTGTGTAGTTTGCAGAGGAGTGTGAGCAGGACCGCCACAAACCCACCCCAGTGCCCAGTGCACGGAGACGCTGTCCTGGTGACAAGATGGGACCGCAAAGGAAAAAGTAAGTTTACTAAAGTTGTTGAAAAGTGCAGAGCTCGAGTCAGAGGTGAGGGAACAGTCGTGTAGCAGGCGGGAAACCCACCATGAACACGTTTTAGAACACATCGGGGCATCTTAGGTGTATTAACTTCCACTGTCATTGGTTATCTGCTCACACTATGTTGGCACATATTGATGGATATCTGCTAAAAACCACACTATACTGCGTTATAAACCATTTATTAAATGTTTAAATACTGATTTTAGACTTAAGGCCACAATAGCGTGACTGCAACATTTACTCAACAACTGTACTGAAGTACTATGGAGGCACTGTGTGTGTGTGTGTGTGTGTGTGTGTTTCCATTTTCTGCTACTTTACTTTTACTCTGTTGCATTTTAGAGACAAAAGGTTTTACTCGACCTTTATTTGATTAGTTTAGTTGGCCTGCAAATCCAGATGTCTTTCTTTCTTTGTCCTTTCCACTTACATGCATGAGGGGGTCACAATATTAGGAACCCCTCTGGATGTTGTAATGGATGGCATTTAACTGTCAGGCGTAATGTGCTTGGTGAGTTTAGTGTGTAAATGTTTGCTTTGATGTGGAAAATGATGTTTTCTATAGGTTTCCCCCTTGATTTTAATATTTGTGTTTTGATCAAACATACACACATATCTATTTATCTGCTTAGGTGTGGGGTGGGGAACGAACTTGGTGCCGCTGTTGATTCCTCTGTGAACGAGTTCAGAGCAACACTTCCCCTGGTTCCTGCAGCTACTTGTCAAGAGAGTTGGCAGCGCACTGTATTTGTCAGCAGGCCTGCAGACTGAATGGAGGGTGGGTGGTGCTCGGTGAGGATGTGGGGGTGTGCATGTCCATCACAGACCAGACAGGCAGGCTGGAGACTGCGGTGGTGATGGAGATGATGGGAGGTGAAGTGCAGCTCAGGGATTTCGTCATATCTGAGTGACAACTAGGAGCAGCTCGAACACTTATTTATATTTACGCTGCGTGTCTCCATTTGCAAGCCCCCCCCCCCCCCCCCCCCCCCCCTCTTCGCTGGCTCATACATCAGGAAGGTTTACACTCTTTTAAGACAGTGCACTTACTGCTGATTTCTCTGTATTTATATGTCACGTTTTATAGCAGCACAAACGGTGAGATTTATGAGCCATATACAGATATTAAGTAGCTACACCTCTGTATCCTCTAGTGGCGGAAGTACATTTACTATTTTGAGATAGTGTATTTCCATTTTGTGCTTAGACTCAAATATTTGTACTTTTAATGGCATTGCATTTACTTGATAACTTTAGTTATTTTGCAAATTCAGATTTTTGATAACAAGATATAATCAGCAAATACATTCTGATGTATCATTTCTTATAGATCATTGATCCCTGGGAGAAAATTCCCAAGACACCCAGCAGCTCTACATTAAAGGGATGCTTGCTTGCACATTAACACTTAAATAGGTCTACCTTATTCTGAAATTGGACTTTCTGCACATGGAGAATTTTCAGTTTGGGTACTTTAAATATACTTTGAGGCTAATACTTCTGTACTTCTACCCAAGTGACATTTTGAATGCAAGACATTTACTTGTAACAGAATATTCGTACACAGTAGTTCTTCTTTTCTTTAAGTAAAAGGTCAGAGCGCTTCCATGCAGTAACTGGGATGGTCACAATATTAGCAACACCTCTTAGTGTAACACAGTAAAGCTGTTTGACAAAAAGCTCTTGGCACAGTAAAGTACACTGGAAGCTGCTTAAGCCGTATCTCATGGTCTCTATCAGCCCAGGAGTCACTGTTACATCATGACAGGTGGAGTTGGTGGAGCAAGTTTACAGATCATTAAGTAAAGGTACCAATAGCATAACGTCTGTAGTATTCTGTTGCCTTAAAAGTCTTTCAATTATAATACTATTTAAGTATCCCTGGTGAACTTAAAGTAGTAAGTAAAAGTACTCAAAGCAGAAAAACTCCCCATGGGTGTTATGTTTTACATGTAGCAGTTACTACTGCTGTGTTGCACTGTGAGCTACTGTAAAGATTTTACTTTCTCTTTAGTAAATTGGTCTAGAACAACGTGTCACATTTGATAACTGAATCATAAAATCATTTTTCGTAAAGTGACTTTAGCTCTTACAGTACAATATTCCTTCAGAAATGTAGCAGAAGTACTGTATAAATGTGGCATAAAATGGAAGTAATAATAATAACAACTACCTCGAATTTGGACTGCAGGACCTGAGTAATACAGTTACATTCTAACACTGTGTGTACTAACAACATCTATTTCCTATTAATAGTTGATCTCCAGGTTCAACTGTAAATGAATGGACAGTTTCTACAACACAAGTTGAGTATTACACCCTCAGCTCCTGCAGGGCGGCATTAGCTGTGTGTGCCTAATAAACTGGCTGCTGGGTATATATGGGTACGAGTGAACTTCTGTGTGCAGCTGTAATGACATTGTGTGTAACTTTAAACAAAATAACACAGTAAACCTTCTCTTGGCACAACATTACAGTATCAGTTGCATCCCTGAAATGAAACACTGCCTGGTGGACACGGGGCCGCCCACTGCGGGCTGAGACAGGGGACATCCAGTGCTGGGAGTTGTTCTATGCCTCACGGATCAAAGACGGTCTTTTGCATTAATTAACCCTACTTAGTTAAATATTACCAACAAGATCCGATCAGAGCCATCGAGCATTACGGGAAGATGAGGGATCCAAGCGCCGCCAATCGATCCGCTGCAGCCGGCTCACGTAGCCCGGACCCGGTCCAGGCCTCGGTGTGCGCCGCTAATGGACGCTGCTGCTGACCGGTCAGTTTCCCCTTAGTGCGTTCAAGCGAGCCTCTCTGATCACTCATTTAAATTAGAATAAAAAAACACCCCAGTACATAAACAAGGCCTAATGCATTTGGTGTGAGAGTGTGGAAGAAGCCAGACTAAATAGCTTTTGCTGCTCAGTAATTTATGGCGTGGATCCTAAACGAGATGCTTGAATTTATTATTACAGCGCTGGACACGTTCCCAGGACTCTTTCAGCCGAACAGAGATGTGTGTGTGTGTGTGTGTGTGTGTGTGTGTGTGTGTGTGTGTGTGTGTGTGTGTGCATATTTCTGGACAGGAGATGCTATTTAAAAGCAGCCCAATAAAAATAAAAACCGGTAGCTTTGGGATCATTTTCCTTATCAAGAAAATCTAAATCCACTTAAAATCAGCGGCAAAAAATACTGCAGCCTTTCCTGCTCCCGTTAATGTTTTGAGATTTCCACTGTGATAATTCCGCAGAGGAAATCAACTTGCCATAGAAAGGCGCAAAAAAAGCCACTGTTCTGCAACCGAGCTTGCATGATCAGCAGAAAGGGTTTCTTTTTGCACACACACCCACAGCCGCTGTATGCAGAATGCAGGGCGGTGTGAGCTGCACAAACACCGTCCAGTCTGCTTCACCCCCAGAGCCACACCACCACCACCATCACGTCCTCTAATGTGAGAGAGCCGCTGTCTCTGCAAGGATTGTCCTAATCTGGGAGGTTTTCCAAAGGTGAGAGGAGCCGCTGTGTTTGTTTTCCGTGCGGGATGCATGTGGGCTGTGAAGGTAAGGCAGCCGGGCTGTTGTGCCGCGGACTGGGTTATGTGTCTTTATGATTTACGAGCCTGACTCCAGTCGCGGTTCAACCAGAGTTCATAAAGCTGCATGCCTCCAGACTTCTTCTCTACCTCACTCTGTTCCTCTCTGTCCTTAAAGCCGGTGCTCACTAATTTTGTTCTGTTTAATTTCGGAAGAAGAGTGAATTAAATATAATTAAGATCTTGGCTGGAAAGGTTTTCTTCTTTCAAATCGCGTTTTGTTTCCGTTCAGGGCGTAAAAACAGCTGCAGCGCACAATGGACTTTTGTGCCATTTTGTGTTTGATGGATGAGCTTTTCAGCCGAACGTGATATAACATTACATGTTTTTCTCTTGGAAATGTTAGAGACAGGACTATCCATTTGCTGAATAAAGGCTTGTATTTATCAACAGCAAGGCCTAATGTAATTTCAAAAAGCACACTAGTGCAAAGAGGATACAACGATGTATATTTATATTAAATGTATTCATGGGCCTATTTGAGATGTCTGTGTTTAGACTGACGAGTATTAGTGTTTGCCATTTGTTCTTGTTGCTGTTATTGCTAGTGTCTCATTTGTCATCTTATCTTTGTTGAGACAAACACAAATCCTAAAAAAGAATCTAGTTTTAGAACCTGATATCCACCGTGCTACTTGTATTATAACAAATAAGAAGAAGAATGACAATAACCTCATTACAGGGCAGAGAGGTCTGGCTTATTGTAAAGGGTAAACAAAGAGAATTGCTTAGATTTTACACTCCAGTTGGTGTTTTTCAATCTCTATTTCCACCGAACTCTTAGTGTTCCGTTGCCTCTCTAGCCAGGAGAGGTTTGCTATTCATGTCAGCAGACTATTGAGCTGATAAGATGGATCATTCAGTCTCCTCCCTGACTCTGTCTCCGTCTTTTTTCTGGATCCTCTCAGGCCAGAAGCCCAGGGCTCTCTGGAAACCTGTCATGTGACATTTGGCTGCCAACACTCCGTCAGAAGGTCAAAGGGGGCCCCGGTGCACAGTTCATGGAAATGCAGAAAAGCAACGCTGCACACAGCATCCAGCACCAGGACTTCTTCAGCGACTCTCTGCAGGATGCCTGCGGGTTTGGCAGCATTCACCAAGCAGCCGCAAACCAACAGCTGGCACCGGCGGAGATGTTTGAGTTTCCTCGGAGGTCAAAACAACAGCAAAGCCCGCAGTTTCCCATGAGCAAAAAGATTTTCCCCTGGATGACAGAGTCCAGGCACAACAACCAGAAACACGGCAGGAGAGTCGCAGGTCTGTAAGGGGCCATTTTCAAATGAGGCCTTTACATTTCTGCCCCTGCAAAGAGCTCTAAACAGTTATAGCTCATATGTGTCATGATCAAAAGGTCAGGGAGCCAATAATTAGCTTCGACCGGGCACGTAGGCCCAAATAACATTTATTTGTAGAGCAGACACAAAGCTGAAACAGGAAAAGAAACAAATTAAAATGCCTGAAATGATTTGGGCAACACAAGATTAAAGTGGCAGAGCCCAGGAACATAATGACTCCAGAAATGAAATGGGCTTTTAATACCGATAGGAATGTTTCTCTTTATGTGAAAAGTATAACTCCCCTATGATACTAAACTCTCCACTGAAGTCACGTTTATTTGGGCGAAAATCACAAGCTGCTGATTAGAACAACCTATTCCTTTAAGCTCGATTTAGAAACGAAAGGAAAATCTGTGTGAGACCAAAAATATCCGGTACTGCCACAAATTTACAGACAGAACACTTTAGAAAAAAACAGCTAAATATGTCAGACAATGGTCTGTAACACACAAACACCCGCTGATTCTTCTTTTGTTTCTGTTGTGTGCTTGTGTTGTGCTCGACTCATTGTTTATTTATTTATGTAAGATCATTTGGGGTAGGTTCACTTTAGAATAAATGGAACAACATAATGTGAAGGGAGAAAACGGACTGACAGGTAGAAAACGACAGAATGATCTTGAACTTACAAAGTACAAGTGTGAATAAACTCGAAAGGAGAGAAAGACAATGAAACCTCCCATTTCGCTCCATCAACTTTGGTTTCTCCAACCGTTTTTCTCCACAGACCGCTCCTTCAACGAGACGTGTCCGAGCGCGACGCCGGTCTTCAAGCGGACGCGCACAACGTACACGAGCGCGCAACTGGTGGAGCTGGAGAAGGAGTTCCACTTCAGCCGCTACCTGTGCAGACCGCGGCGGGTGGAGATGGCCAGTCTGCTCAACCTGCACGAGAGGCAGATCAAGATTTGGTTCCAGAACCGGAGGATGAAGCAGAAGAAGGATGAGAGACTGCAGGGCCTCTCCTCCTCCCCTCCGCCCTCTCCCTCCGCCCCGGGCAGCCCCACTCTGTCGAGCCTGGGTTATGTCCGTCTGGGCGGGGATTACCAGCCGGCCTCCCCTCCGTTCAAGTCCCAACAACAGCAGCCGGCGTACCCGGCAGAATACTCCAAATACTTCACCCTCGGCCCACAGTTTGAGGAGCACTACAACCCGCACAACACCGCCAACACAACTAATCCAGGTCTGGACCTGCACGGGTCGTATTTGTCCCAGAGCTGCACTCCGCAGGACAGAATCCTGCGAGCTCCAAAACTGACTCATCTGTAGCAGAAAAGTCTTCACTGATCTGATGCATAAGACTTATTGGAATAATAATTTCAGCATTAGTGTCAAGTTGTACTTCTACTTATTTATTTGTATCCATGACTTTTACAGCTGGGCCTCGTTCCTTCAGGCATCAGGAAAAGCTCCAGCTTATCTTGAATTAAAGTGTTCATTATTGTTATTTAGGTTAAATACAAAGCAGTTTTCGCTCTCCAGGGAGTAAATAAGACGAAATGCACCCAAAACGTTCACAAAAACGGCAGCTCCCTTTTTTCTTAAAGCTTAATTAGCACTTGAGGTCTAGAACATTGCGTTATCTCTACTTAATTACCCTTACGGATGACTGTGGACGTGGTAGGCTTTAGAAGATATTACATTAGAGTCTCAGTGTCGTTAACTCTCAAGCAAGGCGAAAAGAGAAGCCAGAAAAGCCTGTATAATTCTTAAATGCTCTTTTAGAGGCGAAGTGGGCCACACAAGCTGCCTATCTTTAGAAAGAGCGCATGATGGATCACCGAGGTCACAGCGCTGCCTGAGTCAGAGGAGATCCGTGTGAGCCGGGAAGTGTCTTGGTAATAAGCCAATGTACATTTTGATCATAATCAAATGTTGAGTTTCATTATTGAAATATCCCTTCGGAAACCTTTTTTCCACCCTGAGAATTAATCGAAATGGTGCGTAACAAATAATATCACCGCTAAAACAGCACAGACCATAAAAAGGTTAAAACATGATATTATTATTTTGCATTGCTTTTAAGTTTAGGTGTGGTGACAATAATATTAATTATAATAATGCATAATCCGGGTCCTATTTTCTGTTCTTTGGAGGACATTATTATTATTTTAACGTTTATAATGCTAAATGGTTATTATGATTGTTATTACTTACTTAATGGTCATTAATTTGTTATTGTGAGCTCTTAGCCTGAAACTGTGTCCTGATGTTTGTGTTCTTATCAGATGGATGAGCGCGTTTGATTGAAGCATTTGTCATGTAAATGCAGGCCGCTTGATGGACGAGGCAGCAGACCTGACAGTGCTGTAGGCCCGTTGCCATTGGCGTGGAGCGGGGTCACATGGTGTGTCAGGAAGGTGATATGAGGGTGGAAGGCAGTTTTACAGCTTTGACATACTACCTAGAAGGGCAAAGGGAGCACCGATTAATGAGTGCTGAGTCCTGATCAGGTCAGAACAAACACAAAGCGCCAGGATGAACTCCTACTTAGACTACCCTGTGTGCAGCCGGGGAGCAAATATTTTCAGTGCCAAGACGGGATACCACAATTTGAACCATGGATACGTGTCGTCCAACTCATGCGCAACAAGTGATAGTTACACACCAGACGGGCGCTTAGTTGCTGCAACTTCCGCGCCACACCAGACTCAGAGCCTCCCTCTGCACCACCAGACACACGTCAACTTGGATCTGCAGTTCACAGCCCCGGGGAACCCCATGTATGGGTCACCTCTGGAGTACGGACATCACCACTATGGCCTCGCTCCAGAGCAGGATCGGAGCTTCCTTCATGCGCAAGTTTCACCCCTTGGAACAAACATGGCTCCCTACACCGGGGACAGCTGCGGGCCTGGAGTTGCAACGGGCAGCCAGTATCTGCATTTTGGCAACGGAGATCAGAGGCAGCAAGAATATTCAGAAGGTACTTACACGAGGTTAGCGCCCCAAAGTAGTGAGAAGGATTTGGAGCATATGGAGGAAACTTCTAAAACATTCGACTGGATGAAAGTGAAGAGGAATCCACCTAAAACAGGTTTGTTCATCCTTAGACTGATTTGAGAATTAGGTGAAGTGCAGTTTAGGGATCCCATGAAACCTGTGAGTTAATAATATGTGGCCACAGTGCGTAAAACACAACCCAGTTGTTATAATGATGCCGCACTGTTTTAAATTGTTCTGACGTGTGTTTTCCCCCCATTCATTCCCACAATTTTCATTCACATCTTAACCCACGCATAAGCTCCATGATTTTCTCCATCACCCATTCACCCACTGCTCTCCACAGCTGTCCTGTCGGAGTTCGGGGTTCCTGGCCAGCACAACGTGATCCGCACCAACTTCACCACCAAGCAGCTGACCGAGCTGGAGAAGGAGTTCCACTTCACAGAAGAAGCGCGAGAAACTGGGCTGCGTTTTAGTCAACACTCCGGCACCTGCGGAGAAAGTCTCCGGGCCTGACACGTCTCCAAAGGCGAAAGACTGTGAATCATGAGCTAACTTCAAAATATGACTGTGGAGGCCTGATCAGCACCATGCCATAAAAACTGTGAAAATGCTTGTGGACTTGTGACATAGCAGGGTCTGTCCGTGTCTGCTGATGTGCTCGATTCCTGAAGCTGTATGCTGAGAAACTTTTAAAAATGTTTTTCATCCGTTCTTGTATTTTGCAGTCCTCCTATCATAAGCCCATACTGTTTTGTGTTGAGCACTGAAATACTCAGTGTCATTGTTTGCACTATTTATTTACAGGGTATTTTCACACAATTGTTCAGATGATTTAGCTTAATAAAGTCTATAAATTGAAAAAGAAAGCTGCATTTGCTGTTTAAGTAAAGGGGAAAAAGCAATAATACTGATTCAGTCCAATGAAATTTTACATTTTTAAACAGAATTTGTTCCCTTTGGCAAAGACTATTTCTAAATTGTTCTAAATTTGAACATTTCTGAGAGGTATTACATACTCCTCTGTTAAAGTTCCTTTGCATAATGTGACAAGAGGAATCTCTTACAACACATGGGGTGGTTCCCAGTGACCTTTTCACCTCAAAATACCTGCAGGGGCTCTAAACATGGCAACAAACTTCAGATAGCCCCTCCCTTGATTTGTTACCCAAATTCCACTTGGATACAGGTTGCCACAGAAATCCACTTGCATTTCATATGGTTCAAGTTTAATATTCTAAAATAAAAACAGCCAAGTTTTCCTTTTAAAACTGAGAAGCGAAACTGATAATTTGACATCTCACTGCTCGTGTTGGCTTTGCTTGTAGGTAAACGTTTGCCAGACCTGACCACCTAGTTTCTTCTGATGGTAACGGGGCAGCAGGTTCAATATTTGCACTGGGTGTTAGGTTTGCACACACAGATTGTGCTCCAGCTGCACTGGCCTGTTGGTGTCCTTTTTCCTAAAGCTGAGGTTCACGCAGAGTTCAGGCACAAATGAATGCAGAGTCGATATGTCAAGGCACAAGAGTAGCTCAGAGAAGTTAACTCAAGGCCTCTCATACTGTTGGGTTTTGCAGGTACTGCTTTAAGACTAATAAGGATGCAGGTCATTTAGACAATGCTCTACTTTTGTGCAAAGTTGAAACTGTTCTATGCCTCTGAAAACCATGTTTCTGGAAATGGAAATCAGCAATCATTTGAAATATATCTGCATGAGCATGCAGTTCTCCCATAACTATATTAAAAATTAATACAGTTCCACGAATAGAGGTTACAGTTGAAATACCATACGGCCCATTACTGTAAATTAGAAAAGGGTGAAGAGGTTTGTTGTCATGCATTTCTTTACAAGCCAAAAGCTTCCTGTTCACAAGAGCCACAAGGCCAAGGACTGGGGAGGTGACAATCGATAACGGCGAATAGCGACAGATTCAACATCCAAAAAGGGGACGGTGCAGAGAACGAGTGTGGGACTTCATTCCAGAGGTGTGATCCCTGCCATCTCTGTAGGTAATACCTCAGCACTCCCAGTGGGCTCTCCATCTGGAGGTGTCACAGTCGGCTGCAGCAGAAACCAGGAAGACAGATGTTGAGCTGGGGGAGAGGAGGAGGATGTTTTCACCTTGGGATCAGCGTAGTCCCTCTTTGCCTTCTGTTGGAAAATATAGGGCAAGGAGAAAAGAGGAGCAGGAAATTGTTAATGAACACAGAAGGGACAAGAAAAGAAATCCTTCATGGGCACAAAAATAATCAGAAAGTTCACAGCAGCCAACCTCTTTCTCCTCAGATATCTTACTGATCTTTAGCTGACCTGGCCCCCTCTGCGCTTTGTTTGAGGTCAACCCAATACTGTTTGTACCACATGCTGCTTGCAGTTGTTGCAGGCTCTTTTACAAGTCTATTGCCAGACTCACTTCCTTGTTTTCTACCAGTTTTTCTGTGGCTTGTCACTCTGCAGGGCCCCGGGGCTTCAAAGGAAAACTAGATACACTATTCATAGGCTAACGGGGGGTTGGTGAGCTGAGAGATAGCACAGAGGAGTCATTTCTATTGGCAGATATCAAAGCCAGCTATTTAAATTAGCACTATTTATATGTCATATATACAGCACATACTCTAGTCACAACAATCAGAAATAAGTGAAGCATCAAAGCATCTGCTGAAAATTATGAGAGAAGTTTCCACCAAACTGAGCAATACTGACAATATTTTGATATATGTATGACTTGCAATCGGACTTTTTCAGGGACAGAACAGTAAAGCAAATAAAACTAATTTCCATAATTGTTCCGGGCGTTTTTTACAGTCCGCTAACCTTTATGAAAGTGAAGAAAGGCCTTATGGCTAACCAAAGCAATGATATACTGCAAATTAACAAAACTGGAAAATTCAATCAGCAATGATTCATCGATTAGTTGTCCAACGAAAAGTTAAGGCCAACAATTCTGAGAACTGAAAAGATCAGAACTTGTCATGTGAAGACTTAATGCTCTTCTTTGTCATACATGGCAGTAAACTGAATATGGAGTGTTGGTTGGATAAAGCAAGACATCTGAGGACATCACCGTGGGATGTGGGAAATTATAAATTGCACCTCTTGCATATCTTCCCGTGATGGAAGAGATCCCCTTTCTTAATCTGAATCAAGCGTCTAATGCTGTTGTAAAGAGCTGTAAAGCATATTTATGACTTATGACATCAGGCTACAGCATATAAATAAATATAACTTGATAGTTTTAGCTATTTATTATGATTTAGTGACTAATTGAGAAAATATTTTGCACATTATTACTAATTATATTTGCAGCCCTTTATAGAGTATATCCAGGTATATGGGTGACAAGTCAAAGTAAAAACCAGCATAAAGAGAACCAACTTGTTAGTGCCGAGTCTCCAGAGCAGCGTCAGGTCTCCTCTGTCAGAGGGAGGAAACATCCTCCTTCCAACCAGATCCCCTCACTGCCTCACTGTGTCAAACCCACTGTGTCGTCCTCATTCAGTGATCTAGAGCTGCAGCCATGAGTCAGTTCACTGGTAGAAAATTAACCAGCAGCTAACCAGAAGCAACAGTCACCGACATGTTCTGGTTCCACCTTCTTTAATGTGAGGAGCTGATGCTTTTCTTTGTCAGACATGAGAATAAACTAAACATCGGTGGATTTCTTGGCTGGAAAGAATGAGACGTGAAGATACCACCTCTAACTCTGTGTCAATGGGAGGTTTTCCTAATGTCCGAGAATAAAAAGAATAAAAAGATAAATCAAGAAAATAATAAGCAGGTTAATCAGTGACCCCTGATGTTTTTAAATTTCCACTCAGTTACTCTGGACTTTCATTTGTCACCCGTGTGTGTGCGTCACCTGATCTGAAGATTTTTACCAATATTTATTTTAATATCCACAATTTCTTTCACAGATATTGTTGATCTAAGTATGAGGATAAATTCTGCCTAGATATGACTGGCACACTCTCATCTGCCTTTGTTATGGCATTGAGGCTCTTTTTAGCTCAGCCAGGAACATTCTTGACAACCATCCCCCATCCGAGTCAGGCTCTGTTGGATCTGGAAGCACCAGCCGACCTGAAGCCCCTGTCTCCCGGGTCCCTCTGCGACTGCATCTTTTTCCTGCTCCATCAGCATCGTAACTGAGAAAGACAAGTGACTTGGCCAGGGTTAACATCTTAATACTCCCCGGGATTGCCTCCAGGATCCAAATGGCTACCCCTAATAGTTTTCCTCCTCTGTGTGCCTGTCAGGCCACCATGACTATATGCCATAAGAAAAACAAGTCTAGCTTAGAGGCTGAGTAACAAAGCAGCACAATGAAATAATGAGGGGTGGTGAGGAAGAACAGAGCGCCCATGAAACATTTGGTGTAAAGACAGGTCTGAAGTAATGCTCGCTGCCTGGGCCCTGATGTGCCCCTGCCTGGATACTTTGCATGGAGAGCCTGTACACTTGCAATTAATCCGACTCCTTCCCTTAGAGCCCAGGAGAGGAAAACCAGAACTCAATCAGTGTCACGTCACATGGTTCAAAGCAACCAATTCGATGCTGCCAGGAGGCTGAGAAATGCAAGGTGACAGTTCATTTTACCAGTGACAGTGTGTCGGTCTCGCTCGCTGGTTCCCCAGTCAATTCCCAGCGAGCAGTGAAGGTTGAGTGTTGCTGGAGACAGACAGCAGCTACCCCCCCCCAGCACCACCGCTCTCTCATCGACCCTGCTCTGCTTTGTATTCCAATTAACTGGACAGAGGGAGAGGCGGCAGTGTGCAGGATCACAAGCACAGGCAGACACATTCTTCTGGCGTCCTTCCAGTCTCTTAGTCCCACTACTATCAATAGTGTGCTTCCCTTTTCCCTTTCCTCTGTTCCTCGGCTCATGACAAGGGCCAGTTGTTCCACAGGAATAATTCATAGATTCTTCTTTAACAACTGCCTCTAGGGACATTGTCTTGGTAATGAAAAATAGGTCCCTCTCATGCATTCATATATCACATGTAATAGAGGTATGTAATCGCTCAGTTGAGTCAATGCACTGCTAGCTGTAACTGCTATCTTAAAAAGACATCTCAAATAATACAGAATTAATATTTTGAAACGGCTCATATATCGTGACATAATGCGATTTGAATGATTTTCTATTCGGTACTCTCAGGACTAACATTGATTTGAGCACAAGCTGAGGTAGACCCTTGAGTCAGTCAATGTGAGGCTGAGTGAAGGCTGTAGATTTAGCGCAACACATTTGCTCTTGTCTTTTGTGTCCTCAATCTATCATCACTTTTTACCAAGCACCCCCTACATTGACATACAGTATGTCTGAGCATTGGGTGAGTTGGGAATACAGTGATTCCGAGGAAATCTGAAAAGTAAACTACTTCTTTTTATCTCCTTGAGCCACACACACACACATTTAAAACAAACCCTTAAGAATCAGGCCAAACACCTTTTTAATTAAATGTTATGAAAATGCTGCAATATGTTTAAATTAGGGCCACATCAACCGATGACACCTATATTCACAAAATGTTAATGACAAGGTTGTGGTGATACTGTAATCTGCAACCTGAGTGCTCTGCATCTTTTTAAAGGATTTTTAAAGAATTTTGAAAATTAAAAACTCCTCAGCCATAACGCTTCCTTTTTCTGGAACAAAGATAAAGACACACAGAGCCTGAAAGACAGGCCTGGATGCTTCTCTATTTGTCCCTCTGGACTGCAAGACAGTCCCTGCCTATCTTCAGAATGCAATGTGCTGTGTTTGCAGGACAGGATACACACACTCAAACACACACACACCTTTCTTGCCCCGAGGAGCCTCTTGACTCTCTCCTCCTGGCTCTATCAAATCAGAGACCCACTGTCCCTCCCCACACTGCAATGCAAATGAAAAGGAATGTGCTGATAAAAGGCCAGATCTTAGAGATGAGAGGGCAGAAGGAGGACAGGGCCAGTGAATGCTAAAGGGGGAGAGCCTCTTGGGGAGATGAGAGGTGGCGGAGGAGTCAGTGTTGGTAGTAGTGGGAGATCACAGCCTTGCTCCCCCTCAGCGGTGTTTGATACAGGGCTTTTGTCGCTCTTTGAGCGATGCATTGTTGGGTGGTGTAATCCCCGTCGGATTACAAAGGGCTTCCCTTTTCATATGGGGCTGACCCAGCAGGCAGGTGGCTGCAGCTCTGTGGAGCTGTCAAGGGGAGGGAACCTCTTTTCCAGGGGAGGGGACCCCAGTTCCTCTTACCTTCACAGGGGCTTTTTGCTCGGAGGCCAGTCAGGCACAGGTCAACATGGGGACAATTCTGACATGGGACTCAACTTGCCCTGACCCTGTGGCTTCCTGTAGAGAAGTGACAGGAAAGGAGACTTTTTTGAGATAGCATTTAACATTAAATACTGAAAAATACTGAAAATCTGTACACTGAAAAGAATCGTAAATTAGCTTATTAATTGATTAGCCAATCAAACAAATTAATCACCAACCTTTTTGATAACAGATACAGTAAATCATTTCAGTCAAGTAAAAATGTCACTGTTTGTTCCAGCTTTCAGATATGAGAAGACTGCAGACTGTGGATCGGACAAAATAAGACATTATCAATGTTTTCTAATGTTTTATAGATGAAATGATTAATTAACTGAGAAAGCAATCTGCAGATTAATCAGTAATTCAAATAATTGTTAGTTGCAGGTCATATTTAACTTTAAAAGTTGACATGATGATTAACACAATTTGAGATCATTGTGGCAGTTAGGAAATATCTTAAGTTTCTCATTTTTCTTTTGGAATACCTGAATGAAAATTTTATCCAGTGTGCAAAATATCCATGCAAACAGCCTTTTATTTGATTACAAATAAGATAAGCTTCAAAATATTGCATGAATACCGTTTCTGATCAAACATTCAGATCTGTTACTCAGCAATTAATGATGGGGTGCATGCTTGTGAGAAGTCACCTAGGATATGAAATAATTATGCTGTGAGCTTGAATACACATTGCATATTTTAATATACATTAGTCCAACATAGCCTCGATTTTTATCCTGTGTGTTCTGTCAATGTGAGCAGTGTCTGATTGAGCTTTGGTTACTTGATGGCTTTCCTTGTAGTGTTTCAGTAACAGAGGATCAATAAAGTGCTAGAAAGGCCCACAACTATTAGTGTTACTATCTGTACCCCTGCCTCTTCTACATGTCAGCTGTGTCACATAGTTTAGTGATCCTACTTTCATTTGTTGTCAGAAATAAACTAGTTTTCAAGCTTCAGTCAAAAACCTAGCAATGCAATAAATACTTTAATACTTTAGTTTACCATTCAAATAGTGAAAGTGAGTTGAATGTGTGCTATTTAGGGTGAAGACAAACCATTTAAAATGATTTAGCATTATATTGTTCATCTTTTATGGCCTTGCTAAAACGTCAGTTGCATCCCTGATGTTATTTATTTTCTAATCTTTAAACACAAGGCAAATTTGTGGTACTGGATTCGCAATAGCAAAGCACCACTTGAATGCTTACAACTTTGATTTACAACTTCAGTTTAAGAACTGTGAACACTTGAACGCAACATCTGCACAAACCCGTGGAAAGATCTAGCCAGTGTACAAACAAATGAAATAACGGGGTTTAACTGGAACTTCGATCTTCATTGTAAACATAATAAAATAAATATTTTATTATATTATTTTAAAACTATTTCTACCTTCCTAAAACGGAGAGATGCCTGTTAACTAGCTGGTTAATTAACGACAGCAGGCAGCTAACATTAGCTTAAATAAGCTATTGCACATTAGCTACACGATAGCCTAGTGCCAATGCAAAACTTTTACACGAATGACAGGTAGACAGATTCAGTTGAACAAAAATTGTTGTCAGGAAACCTAAACTGTGACTTGAAATAGGACGTTGATAGGATTTACTAAAGAATAATGGTTTTAAGTTATCATTACAGGGCTAATATTTAGCTGTAAGTTAGTTAGCAGACTAAGGATTAGCCTTTAACTAGTTTGCAGGGTTAAGGGTTAGCCGCAAGCTAGTTAGCGGATTCGCAGCAGCAGTTAGCACCAAGAGGCTGGGTGACTATGATTGCTTCTGCCTGGTGAATCAGTTGACCAGTGAAGCAGGGATAATAACCAAATAAAGGTGGGTAAAAGATGATTTTAAGTTAACGACCAAATAAAAAAAAGCACACATTTGTTAAGTGTCACATCAAGAGCTGAGTGAAAAATTCGGAGCTTGTATTTGGGCAACTGTAATAAATTACTGTCTTCATAGCATTTAGTAGAATATCCAAGTTTTGCCTGCCACTGTATGAAATACGACGGTTTCTGCACTATTCATTCCAAAACACCAATAGCCGGTTGTGTGTTTGACAACAAAACTGGGTCATTAAACTGTACAAGTATCTACAAATCATTGGCACACACTTAACAATACAGGCTACAGGCTTTTGGACTAAAAGAAAGACGACAGTAACACCTGGCCCAAACACTGCTTTGTGTGCAGGTATAGGAGGACACATGCTTTTGCTAGAAATGACACTTTTCATTATCAGTTAATCTTCTGATTATTTTCTTGATTATAAACTATTGACCTATTTATAAAAGATCATAGAATGAAATATTTCTGCTATAATTTCCCACATCCCAAGCTGATATCTTCAGACGTGTTGTTTTTGTTTGGTCAACAGTC
The DNA here is from genome assembly GCF_001952655.1 of Monopterus albus. Lineage (NCBI taxonomy): Eukaryota > Metazoa > Chordata > Actinopteri > Synbranchiformes > Synbranchidae > Monopterus > Monopterus albus. Next base: position 529,033 of record NW_018127947.1, on the reverse strand, counting down.
CAGAAGTGAAAGGTAGCATCATATAAGAGCATTTAAAGCATCAAACCCCCACCTATGAGAAGCTGTAACCACTATATGTTTGACACCTTTGCTTAAAAGATGATTGAAAATGTTTGACTGTCAAAGTTGTTACAGATTGATTTTATGTTCAACAGCTTGATTAATTAACTAATTGTTGCATCTCAAGTTGACTCCTGTGCTTAATGTAAATGTAATTCTGAATCATTTCACCAATGTCTGGTAATACTGGTGTGCTGCAGTCATTGTGCTGTTGGATGCTGTGCTTGATTTCAGTCTGGCATTTTGATTTTATTCTTATTTCCACTGATTTAAATGAGAGGTTTTTCTAGGGATCCCATTTTCACTTTGGGGGCCCCCACATGCATCCCCAAGTTTAATGTTTGAATAGTTAAATTCAATTAAAGAAACTCCTTAGGGGAATCCCATTTTACTGCCTTTTTTTATAATGTAGTACTTTATTGATCCCTTAGGGGAAATTGTCTTAGTTCTTCCCACTTTGCATTAAGGCCACGCTGCAAAAGATCAATGACAGAGCAATAACTCTGGACTGGGAGGGATCCATCGCCTTGCTCAAGGACACTTCAGCACAGCAGGTGCTTTCTTAATTCATTTGGTTGAAGATACGGATCAAGAGGAATTGCAGTATTATGTACAGCCCTATATTGAATGTGGGAAAACATTGACACAGGGATACAGTTGGCAAGTTTTACTCACTGAAATTATACTGTTCATTTTCTCTGCTTCCGTTTGATTATGAAAAAGGTGAGCACCCAACTACTGTATATACAAGGGAAGAGAGACAGATGTTACCTCAGCAGCAGGCACCAGTTAGCTAACTGTCTTTTTCAGGTGTTTCAATTTGGTGATGGTATGATTCAGCACAAAGACCTTAAAATGTACTTAAAATGAGCGTTTTTGCCTATACAGACTTTTCACATCTTTATTAAAGGGCAGTGTTGTTAGGGCCCAGCTCTGCGAAAAGCAGCCAGTGTACAGGATCATGGCCCTGACTCTGGCTGGCTTTGCTGCAGTGTTATTGTATATCAGACAGGGGGATGCCAGTCAGATTTTGTCATCAGCCTCTTCTGAGAAACCACAGTGCAGAGGAAGTTGTCATCTGTACACCTGCGCCACCCCATTACGTGCAAATCTAGATGCATGCACGGAAGTTAGGTTTCATTGTAAAAGGACACAAGTAGCTTGATGCTTTGCCGCAGGGTCTGCAAGAGTGTGTGTATGTGTCTGCATAAACCAGGCTTTTGTTTTCTGTCATGGAGCTGTAACAGCATGACAGAGGTTAGGTATAAGAAGCAGTAAAGAGCAAAGTGGAGCAAAAAAGTCAGCAAGCCAAAGTAACTGGAGTTAAATAGGTGAACCTCAGGGATGGGGACAATCCCAGAAGACATCAGGAGACTTTTGAATGGTAGTGTTTTTATCTTTGTTTTAAACAGTACAGTGCTGCCTTTAAATTCTGTGTTTAAAGAAGAGTGCAATTAAGGTAATATATTGTAAGCAGACATGGGTTTCACAACTAAATGTAGCCTAATATAAAATGTACAAATAATAGTTTCTGGTTCTTTTGATTGCAAACTTGAAGTGACGGCCTGAAATGTAGGTAGCACCACATTTTTTTATTCTTTATTTTCTTGCTCATGAAATTCTTGTACCTACTGTTACTTTTGGTAAGTAAAAACTAGAACATAAAAACATAAACCGTTAATAGACACTGAACCCCCCGGGTTTCCTGTGATGGTGGCGCGTATGCACGTAGCTTCTTGTTCTCAGCATAGTGGCACCATGTCATTTACTAGATTTTCATGCAGTCCCAGGCCTTTGGACAAACATTTGCATATGTCAGTACATGTATATTTGTGTAATATGGGACTGAGGACATAAAGAAATTGAATCAGACAAGTGATGTGGGGCAATCTGATTTTCGCTATAGTATCATAAAATCTTGAAATACTCTGTATTGTTACTGTCACTTAAAAACAAGTTTACAGATCACTTCATTGCCATGGTGAAGGAAAATGTTGATCATAACAACCTCCCTTCTAGAAATATTTGAAAAGATAAAGTCTTTAGGTTTCTTTAGGTCAAGCTGTACAAAGAGTAGCTTCGAGGAAGCAGCAGAAATATTATAGTCACCATTGTAGGAAGAATCAACAAATTAGACAAAGGCTGGATATTTGAAAGACAAACTGCAAGATGGTTACGTTGTAATTCAGTAGAGTGTACAGTACAGGTGTTGTGTTCATGTCCTGGGTAAGAGTAAAGTGGTCTGACAACTTGATTTCAGAGATAAGATAATACACGGGTTTGTCAAACTTCTCAGAGTTTCATTTTGAATTTTATACTCCAAGGTGATTGTATGTTGGCACCATCAGAGCAGTATTATTCTGGTGAAATACATACTCGATTGCAGCAGTATGTGCAGTCGACTGTTACAAGCCTAGGTGTCAAAATAGATTCAAATTTTAGATTGGTCAAGTGAACGTGGTTGTAAGGGCTAGCTTTTTTTCACCTTCGACAGCTGGCAAAGGTAAAGCCTTTTCTTTCGCAGCAGCACTTTGAGACAGCAATACATGTGTTTATCACCTCTCACCTAGGTTATTGTAATGCGCTCTATTTTGGGCTTAGTCAGACGTCCCTTGCCCGTCTTCAGAGAGTTCAAAAGGTGGCTGCTCGTTTACTGGTTGGGGGGTGCAAAGGGGAGCATTTCACTCCCATTTTGGCTTTTCTTCACTGGTTGACGGTGTATTTTAGAATCCATTTTAAGATTCTTGTATTTGTTTATAAGTCTTTAAATGGTTTGGCCCCCTCTTATCTTACAGAGTTGTTGCGTCCCTGTAGTCCTTCTCGGTGCCTCTGATCAGCTGCTTCTTGAGGTACCGAGGGCTAGGTTGAAACTTAGGGGTGACAAGGCTTTTGCTGTGGGGGCTCCAAAGTTGTGGATTTCATTGCCCCTATATATTAGGCAGGCCCCCTTATTGTCTATTTTTAAAGTGCATTTGAAAACTCATCTGTACCTTTTGGCATTTGAACCGGTATGAGGCTTTGTTTTGCTGAGGATTTTTGTTTTATGATGGGTGGTTGTAATTTTGTTTTATTATTGTGTTTTGTGTTAAGTGCTTTGGTCAGCTGTTGCTGTATTAAATGTGCTATATAAATAAAGTTGATGATGATTATGAAATACTTCAGAACCATGTCCTGTTCTCAGCTTGGGACCCTGAAAAATCCTTTGAAACACACACCATAAACACCATGTTTGCTGTGTTCTCTGTTCTCCTCAGACTGTGAGCTGTTTGTATTCGAGCACCTTCAAGATGAAAACCTCAGTGAAAGTGTCCAAGAGATACGGAAAATCTTACTCAATAACTTCAGAATTGTCCATGCAAGGTAGGGTTTCACCTCTAGAAGCAGGTTTAAATCAGTGTTTAGGAAGAGTCATAAAAAGCTGCTTTACTTGTCAAGTGTCACAGTGTAATTTCATGACACCATTATCTAACTTTTGCTCTTAATACTACACTAGACCTTTAATTGTTGCTGTAATTGCTTTAAACACAGTTGGCAAAATTACAGTTGAAGGAACCCGTTTAGTCTAATGGTGTCACCTTCAAGGCTTTGTTCTTGCTTTTCTAATTACAATTAAAAGTTTGTAGAGATTTCATAGCATACTCTTTTTTTTTTTACCTGGATAATTTAATCTTAATGTGATTTAATTTCCAAGCATGATGAACAGTTCATGAACCTCAAAATACTGAAACTCTTGTATGAAGTGTGCTAGTTTACTCCGGAAACAACCATCTTCACTAGTGTTGCCTGCACTGCTCAATGACAGGTGTAAGCTCTGGAACAGAAAACTTGTGGTTTCGTGGTCTTTGCAGGAAACAATTACTGAATTTTAGAAGCTCTGCTATAGCTGAGTTTCTGACAAATGAAAGTACAGAAAACCTTGCAATCCAGTGCAAGAAATTTTTGATTTATGCTTATTTCAATTTTACAGAATGCCTGAGGAATTCCCCTTCCAATGTAAGTAAAATTACCCTGAACAGTCTCTATCGCAGTACACTATCCAACTGAGTTGTTTCAGCTGTGTGTTAATTTCTGTATGTGTGTGATACTTAAAATCCTTTTCTTACTTTACTCACTGGCATTTGCTTTCTGTTTCTCTATTTTGCACCCATCCACACACTCAGGGGACTACAGGGATGAAGATGGTTCTGATGACAACCGCAGCTTGGGTCACTCTGCCCCATCTGATGATGCCTCACTACTCTCTGACTACCAGGATGACGGACCCCTAGAGTGTAAGTTAACAATAGTCCTGATTCTTATTCCCTCTGTGTGTGTGCAGTGCAGCGATCTGAACTCAGAAAGGCCTAATGATAAATTTAGGCATTTCAAAGTAAATTTAGATTTTAAGTAGAAGACACTAGTCCAGATTATATGTAGGTTTCAGCTCGTACCATCTAAGGACAATAGAGTGAAATGTTAATCGTAATGTACATGTACATGTCTATATAGACATGTTTCTGCTGTAAGGCTATGGTGTGTATGGAATTCTGCATCCACAAAGGAATAGGTTCAAAGGAGGAGCCTGGCCCAGGACACAATGGAGTATTCCTCTGAGAAAACCAGACAAATGCAGATTTAACACTGTCCTCCCCAGCACACCTACACATCATCACAGGAAGCGCAGGCAGACCTTTTCTGATCTGTATTGTTGCTCGCCCTCTTCATGTGAAAAACTAGACCACATTTGTGAAATTTGCCCTCCTACCTCCCTTTCCTCATGGCCAGTGTGCAGGTAGGTCTCCTGATGCTGGATCAAAGGAGCTGGTGGTTCACAAAGGCCTCAGTAGTGACCTAGAGCTCCCTCCAGTGGCAGATCCTCTGCTGCTTCTGCTCTGTCCCCCTTGAGCTGTATATGGAGGGGGGGGCATGGAGGCGGCCCACACAGAGAGGAGGCTTTGTAGGTGCAAGCTAATGCAGTGATTGATTGAACCCGAGTCCCTCTATTCTTTCACAGCCGGGTTTGAAATACAACACTGTACCTGAGGGGCCATGTGTGTTCTATCCCTCTCTCCCTTTATCAATCTTTCTCTCTATCTTCCTTTCTCGCCCTCCCTCCTGTTCAGACGTTTTTGTAATTCTGACTCTGTGCGCCAGCTAATAGCCCTTGACGTGACAGGTGGGCATTATTGCCTCGGGTGCCAGTCTCTACGCTGCACTCTTTTTGAGCTCTTTTCCTGAGGTAAAGCTGGAACCATGTGGAATTTCCCAATAAGAAAAAAGAACACACTGTCACCATTTGCTGTCATTTTGCAATGCCAGTTAGATGTAGTCAAAAACGATCCCCTTATTTGGAAATGGCTTAAAAACCCTTTCTGTCCTTTGCCCACAGAAGAGTAAGTGCTGCTTTTCTCTGCAACTTTTGAAAAATAGAGTAAACGAATCACAGCAGATGGTGGGAACACAGACCACAAAACAATGATAATTCATTTTTTGAAATAGTTTATTTCAGAATAAACAAGAAGAGATTTCCTTGGGGAAACAAACAAAATCTAGCTGTAAAATACTTAAGAAATTTCTCTTAAGGGGATAATGTTAACATGTCCAACTGCAGACTACACCGTCTGTTAACGTGACAGTTGTTAAATCTCAAACATGCTGTCACGCCATTCTCAGTATTAAATGTGAGAAATAGCCAATTATGCAGCACCACAATAATTTTCTTTTTCTTTTTTTGCATTTTGCTTTTAATATCAACAACTGATGCCCCTCGATACAAAATAACTACACTTAAAGAAACACATTTTCTTGTTGGATCAATAATCATAACTTTTGATTCTGGTAGAAAAATGTATCCCTCGCAGCGTTGTCTTTTTATTGCTGGGGGTCTGTGACCATGTTAGCGTAGTGAATGGCCTGTGTCCTCACTAAAGGGCATGTAGAGTTCATAGTTCATTCTCTGTTCACTGCCAGTTGAAAGAAATGGCTCACACTTTTCTGTTTCAAGGGAAGAGGGAGTGCTTGTGGCAAATAATGGTGTAATGAAGTCAGTGACGTTTCAGGAGGAACAGTCAGTGACCATTAAAATTTTCTTTTATTCCCTTTAGTACAAAAATCAGCAGATTTCCTTTGTTGCGAAAATAAATGATGATTTTGTGATGTAGAAGAAAACGTTTGGCTCTAAAGAGAAGGTAGGAAATTGAGTTATTTCTCTTGACTTGAATTGTATTATTTTGTTTGAGCCTACTGTACACAATAGAGACTTTGTGACTTGGAGAATGTATTACCCGTGGTAATCGACTGCCTGCCTTCGTCGCTCTCTGTTCTCTAACCAGAGAGTGAGTGAGTGTGAAGTCGATGGCTGCTTCTGCACGCAGGAGGAGCCTGTGCCGTTTGATTAGATGCGGTGGCCTGTTGTCTTCAGTGCACTAGGTGACACCAGATTTGTAATGGCTGACAGGAACAGATGGAGCTTCCATTGTTAGCCTGGGTGTCTGCATGGTAATGTGAACTGCATTTCACCCGCCGACCGCACCGATGACCTGACCGCGCCTGCGGCCTCACCCCTGCCTTGTCTGCCCTCTTTAGCAACCTCCACTTCTCTCTCTCTCTTTCTGTGCTGTCTGGGGCTCACACACTATAATAGAATTTTTTCATTCCCTCCATCACACACTATTTGCAATTCCAGTACATTTTGCATACATACACAGATGTATGCATAGAAAAAATTCTCCCTCTGGCCTACAAAACCTCTTTTACAGACACATGCCCTCACACACACAAATAGACCCCAGGAGACAGCTGGAGATGTGGGGCTTTTAGTCCTCTCATGCTGTTTGCAGGTCAAGTTTACGAAATCGAAATGGCTTGTTTGTTTTTCTTTGATTGGAGAGCACTGCTGGGCGCTCGGGGGTGTTTGCTGGGAAGCTGCAGTGATGACAGAGCGCTGCAGGAAAAGCTTTGTTTCAGTAGGTGTGCAGAAAAGATGGCGCTTTCGATATGACTCCCTCTTCTTCTGTGTGATCGTAATGGTTCTGTTATGATCTACCATGTTGTCTGTATTTGCTCAGATGTGGTGTAGGATTGAGTCACAAAACGTCCATGTGTATGTTCATTTCTGCCATACTCATGTCAGGTTGCTCTATCTGCAGGTGATTGGTTTGTTTATTGAACCTTTTCAATATCATCTTGCCATTTAATCCATCAGATTTGTAAGAAAGTTCTAATTTAATTTGACATACAGGTAGGCAGGGCTGCAGTTAACAGTTGTTTTGATGGTTCTGTTGATTATTTTCTCAATTAATCAGTTAATAATTTGGTCTCTAAACGGTCAAAAATTGTGAAAAAACATCACAATTTAAAAAAGAGAAAATGGAAGTCTTCAGATTGAGTAATGACATTATGATGAGATTTGTTTTCACATTAGACAAAAGCTGCATATCTTTAAAAGTGAGAGGTTGGAACAAGGAAATAATGACTACAACTTGGTTGACTAATATTGCCAGCTCTATAGGCTGGTGTATTTGACTCCTGTCAGTGATTACTGCGCTGGCCCAATTTCCAAAACCAATTACCGGCTAAAGAATGCCGCAGGATAACCAATTTGAAGCTATGTCTCACTGTTGCCTCTTTCTCATTTGAATATGAGGAGCCAATGCACACTAACAACATTGTTACATGATGCTAGTAAATAAAATATTACATCTACATTTTGTCATATTGGCTGAGGTTTGAAGCTATATGAAGTTAAGTGTTTTTGAGGACACATGCCTGGGTGATTCTTGGCTGGTGAAACAGTGAAAATGATGCCAGCTGACGGGGAGATGCTCCATTACGTGGCAGATCAGCAATGGTTTCAGTGCCAACTGGCCCTTGTCTGTGTGGAAAGTCAAATTAACCCAATGGGAGACAGTTTCTGGGTGATTCACAGCAGAAGAAATGACCTTAAAAGAACAAGACGTTAAAAATGCTAAATAAACAGCTAATAGTGGTTTTCCCAGTTCTCCTTTTACATGCAGCACTTGGACAGTATTGTGGTTCTGCATAGATGATTTCCCTGTAGATGTGTTGGCCTGTGGTCGTGCCATCTCCCAACATGCTGAACTTTTGACCTTTGGCCTATTGCATGGCCAACCCGTTTCCTCAGTCTTGAGCTGTGTGAATGACTGGCCTTCCTGTTACAAAAACTCCCATCAGTCATGAAGTTTTTTCTGACTTGCTGATAGCCAGGATACCAGCCCGGAGATGAATTTTTCACCGTGTTCATTGGTGTATGGATTTCATGACATTTGCATAGTGGCTGCTCATTTGCAAGGAAGCGAGGAATATGTTAATGACCTCCACTCTCTCTCATTCCCCTTCACTCTCCTTTCCTCTCCTCCTGCAGTTGCTGCCTGTGTGCTCTGCTAGAAAACACACGTTACGAGGCAGGAGCAGCTCTGTGCATCGCTGCGACTGCTTGCCATCAGGGTTCAAAAGTTCATGCTATTCCCCTAGGGCTACTGTGCTGCTGCAGATGCTGATAGTCTTTTCTTCCTCTCTCTCTCTCTCTCCCGGCTGCCTTTCTCTCCCTCTCTCCCTTGCTGTTTACACTATTAATCTTGTACACTCTCTCTCACACACTCACTCACGCTGCTTGGCAAGAAGAGAGCGGCTTGAAGGGGGGATTTGGACGTATTTAACCGAAGGGCATCCATCACTCTCATCTCCGGCTGCACCCCCACCAAAAGCCACTCTGGGCAGTTTTTGCATCCTCCTGGTTTGTAAGCCCTCTGAAGCAGCCATTCCCTCATTTGCTTTGTTTTATTGTTGCATTTCATATAATTACACCCCTCTGTTGCCTCTGGTGTAGTGCCGTGTTGAAACCCAGGGAAAACAGGCGAAGGTAAATGTGCAGCAGTCCATCTGTAAAGCGGCACATAGGCAGAATGCAAAGTGGGGAGCTGGGGCAGGGTGGCTCCTAATCTCCCCCTGAGCTGTCAATGTCACAGATAAATAGCAAAACTATCAGATGCAGCGGGTTCACCCAGAGGTTAGCGTTCCCAGGTACCTCCTGCATTCACTCCCTCTCTTCCTCCCCCCTGTCTTGCAAATGAGAATTTGATTTTGCTCTCCACTGGAATCCATTTCTGGAGATGAATGAAGTTTCAATGCCAAGCCCAGGTGGCCCTGCTGATTTCATAGGGAAATAAATGGAGATGGGAGAGATGTGTTGGCCTGTACACAGACAGTGACACGACGACTCCCTGTGCCTCTGGGATTCCTCTGTTTAATTGTTGCTGTAAGGTAGCACTTTAAGGTCATTAACATGCCCTTGTGGAGTTATTTGAGGATGTTGAGGATGCATCCCTCTTTACGCTGGGATCTCCGTACGGCAGGGAGAAGTAGCACTGTTTACGTGTGCCAAATGGGACAATGATGCTGTTGGTATTTAATACGGAAATTTTAACACTGATTTATAAAGGCTCAAACAAATAGAATCTGTTTGTGAGACAGAAAGGACAGATTTTATTGGTCAGGAATTTTGTCCTCTTTGTAAACTAGTGCATTTTACTTAAAGAAACCAATTATGCATTTTGATAATTAACTTCAAAATAGAAAATCCCTGCAACTAAACAAAAAAAATCAGGCTTAAATAAAAATAATTAAATGATTGATTTTTGAAATGTATTTTTTCTTTTTTGTTTAATTTAATATATTAAGTGATTTTAATTTTGGTTTAGATTTTGGCGGTAAATCAAAAAGTGTGTGCAAACATAAAATCACATTCTAAAAACATTCTAAAATCAAATATTGAAAACAAAAACATGAAAAATTAATAATAATTGTTTTTGCTGTTGTATATTATATTTTTTTTCTCAGCATTTCTTTTTATGGTCAGAAAAATCCGTTTTAAATCGCTTGTGTGTAAATTACTGATATTTTGTCATTTGCATACCCATTTGATTTGTTTCTGGATTATTTACTAATTTATTTTCAAACTAGTTTTTTTAAATGTATTTTTTAGTAACTTTTTAATAAGTTCATAAATTGTATAAGTACAATATTGAAAATAATAGTTTTTATTTTATTATTTCTTTTGTAATTGAATATATAAAAATGTGACATACTAAATTTTAAGCAAGTTGTGTGTTAATATACTTAAAAAATTAAAATGAGCCATATCTTAGTAGGGAAACAAACAAAAAGAGTTGGATCCTGTTCAAATGTTTATCCAAAAAGGCCAAATTAGACAAATATTTTTAAAGTATAATGCTTATTTGTTTATGAAAGACTAAATAAATACCTATTAAAATATATAACAAATATACATCACAGTAATTATTTATAATGTTAAGAATGAAATTTACAACAGTAAAAATTATGGTGGCTTTGAATGGGAAAAACTTTATTTGAAAATGGCAACAAATTTGAATCCCATTAAGTAATAAAAGGCATTGATCCACTGAAAATTTAATTATATATTCTTATTTTTTGTGAAACCACCTGCACCAGACTTAATCAGATGCAGATTTTGATCAGCATTTGTCCTGATAGCACCTTTTTTTTCTGTAACACCTGTTGCCCATTGACATCATGGTGATTTATGAAAGGAGTCAAAGAATGATAACATGATATAATTGTTTATTGGCACAATATGTAAGAGCAGTGACTATAAAATAAGAGTGATTATATAAAAAGGCAATAGACATGAGATATTGCTCAGAATAACATGGTCCTTGTGAACATATTTACTTAACATTATTGCTAACATGATATTTAAAGCATTTTAGTGGAAAGAACAGAAGCATTATAAAGTTGCAATAACTGTAGATTCAGGGGTGAGTGTGTTGATTTTTGTGGAGTGTTTTTCCCTCCAGGCTTCATCGTTGACTGTGTTATATCCTGTCTTTATCACAGATATGCAGGCTCTCCTGTGGGCCCGAACCCCTCCATTGTTGGTATTTATATTCTTACCACAGTTTTTTTTTGTTTGTCTGTCATTGAAGTAGCTGAAAACCATCCCCAGCGATTATAGGATCATTGTATCTGCAGTTAAGCATTTGAATAGTGGTAGTAAATCTAAAACAGGGAATTTCAGGGTCGCTGTAGACGCTGCTTATAGCTGCCCTGGGGGAAGCTGATGTCACATAGTAAATTTAGCCCCTTAGTGTCTTTACAGTGGCCGGCCGTTGATGTTTGAATGTAGGAGTAGAGCAAAATGGAGCCTAGGATGACTTGATATCTATTCCTGCACAGAGGCACAGAACTATTTTCTTTCTCTTTCAAATTGTATCAGGCGTAACAGACACTCTCAGACAATAAAACAGAGAAGCACTACGTATCTCTGCAGGGATTATAGTCTAATTGATTTTCCAGAATACAAATCATTAAAGAAAACCAAAACTGTGATATTAAATATTTACTTGATCATTTCCATGCAAGTTAAAGTTTACTGTCTCTTCTGTTAAGGGCTTCACTCAGTCGTCAGGCTTTTACCTCAAGTCAGAGACGAGGTTTGTTGTTTCACCTGACTGACATCCCTGATCAGAAAAAAACAATTCCCTTTCACTCCTGCATAAATTTCCAGTCCCATTAAAGATTATTAGATGACAATAGAGGCATCATGCAGCCTGATGCATAATGCACTGCATGTTCTCTTTGGTTCAAACACACGCATTAGGAGGTTCTAAACACGGTTTATGTATCGATGACTGAAGTCCTAATCAAATCAGGGGGAGGAATGAAGGGCAGGGAAGACATTCTGCCCTTAACCTCAGAGCCTCTCAGTCTCTATCCTCCCTTCTGACGGCCGTCTTGCTGGAGGGACATGTGCCAAAGGCCTTCTACTGTAATGAGGAAATATTTATCAATTTAGCTCTGGCTTGCACGCAGATTGAGCGCTGGGTGGGTGAAGGTGCACTGAGTGAATCCTTTTTCCTAATCAAGGACAGTATCGAAGATGACTGTGGTCTCACTGGCTTAGTGTAGAATCTGCAACATTCCTCCCCGCTGCCCCCTCAGGGCCAGGGGAGCCTCTTTCTGCCTTCTGTTTCACCTCATCAGCAGGGTTCACGTGGGGGTCAGGTCCTGCCCCCGATGTTGCATTCAGTGCAATACCTCTTGCATCGAAAGCCACTGTGAAAGCCCCTGTGCTCAAGAAATATGCAAAGGAGAAAGAAAATGCATAACTTGCTGATTTAGATTCCTACCTGTGGGGTTGGGGCATCGCCTCCTCTGTGCACCCATAAGTAGATATATTAATCCTGTTAATACATGACATTATAAATAAATAAAATTAACTATAATATCAGAAATGCTTGTTTAAATCCAAAACTACAGAGAAAACTATATACCCCAGAAAATCTCAATATTTACTTGTAATGACGGTGACGTACAAAAAAAAATGTAATAAAAAAAAAATCTGTTGACACTATTAAAGAACATTAGTGATGCCAGATTTAGCCAAAGAGCTGATTTTCATTCTCAGTTCACTGATGTTAAGAATTAAAAGAAACAAAAGCCGATCAGGTGAGCACAACTTTATCTTTTGTCAAAATACACAAATTTTTGTTTCTGCAATGTAAATCTTTATTGTTGTTTTTAATGTATTATAATAAAGTTGAATATATTTGAAGTTTGGGCTGTTGATTGGACAAAACAAACAGTTTGAATATGCCAACTTTGGCTTTAGGAACTTGTGACAGGCATTTTCTACAATTTATGAACATTTTATGTACAAAAATAATAATGATAATAATTATCCAATCAAAACTGTGATAGTATAGGCACACACACTCATTACATAAAGAATAGTACAGACACATAAGACAACTGATTTTATAATTTGTTTATGGCATGCAGACTTCAAATACACTAGACTTGCATTGACATACAGAGCAAAATAAATATTTTTATTAATATTATTGTTAATTCATTTGCGTTCTTTTGCGCTGCCGACACTGTGTGAAATGTCAAATATAAAAATACATTTTGAGTAACACATAGAGTACATCGTATATTACAGTATCTATTCAGCTGTAAAGTTCCTAAAATGTAAATGTTGTACTAAATGTTTTATGGATCAAACAGTGGTTCGGACCCCTGACTCTCCAGAGTACATGTACCCCTGCTGAGACTGAACACTGCCATTTCTGTGTCAATGAAAAGATACTAAAGCAGCCGCTTCCTTGCCTCAGCATTTCCATCTTCTGTGGTGCCATCAACGTCTTCAGTGCATTTCTATGTTTTCATAACATCTTTGGTGCATTATGACCACGGTTAGCTCTAATGCAACATATTAGTCCTCCCACCCGACCATTTCCGTTCATTTTGATTCACTTTCTATCTAGCCTTTGATTGACTTTCAGCCTAACTAAAGTGGATTTTAATGAGAGAATACATTAACTCCCTCTGGTCATGCTAACATAAATCAGCCCTTTCTTGCGGGATCAACTGCTGAGCTCATAACACCATGCTGAGAGAGTGTGAATAACCAAGTGAGAGATTGCGTCTGTGGCAAACCGTTGGGAGTTTGTGTATCACCCCACAAGTTTTAAACAAGTTCAGAAAGGCAACAGAGCTGAGCTTGTATCAGCAAACAGGTCGGCTCGCTTATAGAATTGTTCTTTTGTCAGAATCAATTGAACACAAATCTCTGGTCACTTTCCATTGATTTATCTCCTTCCATTCGGGTGACTCTGATCTTTTCTGCTGATGACCGCTGAGAGCTGTTACATTCAGTTAGCGTGGCCTGTAGCTGCTCCTCACCTTGATTTGCAAAACACGTGATCTAACATCATATCTATTTGCTTCTCTTTTCTTGGTAATTGCACTCAGTTAAATAGTTTATGCTGAAATATCAATAAATTGCCATCAAATTAATGTCGATACCAAAAACTGTGGATGGTGCTAATTAAAATGCAAAAGGGATGAAAATGAAGTCATGGCATTGCCCTGAATAATTGATAACGCAATTTATGATTTTTATGAAAGAGTGCCGTCTGTCTGTGATTTTGATGAGGCCTTAATTAGATGCCTTAATGTGTCTCTGTGCCTGTGCTAAAACTCCAACACCATGATGGTTGTTGGAGTTTTTCAAGGCCTTAAATGACACTTTTTCAAATAACATTACCTCTGAATGTCCACTTAAAGTTGCATTGGTACCACAGATGGGGTGGCGTGTACTTTTCATTAGAGGAGACTTTGTTAACTCAGGACTCATCATTTTCTGCTTTTGCTTCGAGGACTTGATTCGGCAGCATGACGCAGCCTGATGCCTTTAAGTTGTGCTGCAGCCCTGTGGAAGAAACTGAAACTTTTTTGCACATGTTCCTATTTTCACTAAAGTCTGTGTTTGCACGCTTTCAGCTGTGTACCTGGACAGTGAAGTGAGGTCAGCTCACCTGTGTTAAAGTGTTAAGTGTGCATGAATGTGTAATGTTTATTGACTCAGGCAGATCAGAGTGATCCCATGTTGATTCTGTTCCTCCTCATCCGTTAGGCAGGCTCTACCTTTGAGATAAATGAAGAGCGAGGGAAGCAGATAGATGAGGGGATTAGAAGTGGGCCGCAACAGGGAAGCAGGCCAGAGAAAAATGGATGGACTGCCGATGGATAGATGAGGTGGAGGAGCATAATGATTGCTGTTTCTTTATGATGTACTGAACCGGGTTCTCTTTGACAAAACCGTCCTTAGCACCTCTGTATTTATAGTATCACCAGTCAATTCCATCCACAAAGGCAGGCTGATGATATGTGAGCGTGTTAGTGCCGTGAGGTGTCTGGGGCTCAGCTCTGGAATGACCTGCTCATCTGTCAGGCCCACGAGCTGAAGTGGTGCAGGGTTATCGGATCATGCATCGGACTGTTGTGAATCTAAATCTCTGGAATGTTAGCCAAGCAAAAAGCTACAGTAATAACAGCTTTATTTTGTTCTCTAGATCAAAGTTTTTCTGGCACAGCTCATTGAGAATAGACTCAAAACAACAACTTTCAGAGAGAGAGCAGGACACTTTTGGAGTGGCCTGATTTTTATGAATGATAAAGAGGTTCCTGTCCAGTGCCAGTACATGCGCTTTGTTAAAGCCAGAAGAGCCAGCTGTGGGATGACATATTTAGTTTTTCTCCAGCATTTAAACGGGTCCTTTCTGGGGGAGATGGACTCCAGGCATTCCCCTTGTCATCAGTGGTCTGAATGGGGTGTCACACCGACTAGTGTAAATGGTCTTTAAATTGTTCCTGTTTTTCAGACTAATACGGCAGCTCCTGCTATCCCTTTGCTTATTCCCCAGCAAGGCTAATGCCTGTTGACTAATGAATTCAAAGGAAGCTGAGCTTTGGTTTTGACACATGTGAAAGCCAGCTACTCCTGTTGAAGCGTGAGGCGGGAGATGGCCCTTGAGGCAGACCCACTTTTACAAGTTCCCCTCTAATGGGCAGAGACTAGAAAATAGATCACATAAGCAGTTTCTTTTTAGAACTTCAGCATGAAATAGCTGGTTCAGTCTGCTTCTCTGAAGGCATCTTGGTGGTCCATGGTCCGTCTTGTATAACTGCAGCCTCCCTGGTTAGACCCCCTGTCCCATGAAGAAAAAGATTCAAGCAAAGTCATCAAAAAACTTTTCTTCAGCACAAATAAATACACCGTGCACTGCTTTCCATCAGATACGCTAAATAACTTAAGGCTCTCCAGTTGTGCTGTTGTTTAAAATTTTACTTTGCAAATTGCTGAGAGTTGTTTGAATTCCCACAGGAAGTTTCCTCCCATTAAAAATGCAGTGTGAGCAGATGAATGGGCTGCAGTGCTTAGCAGCACTGTAAATGTATTGTT
>NW_018127947.1:491732-513156 GCF_001952655.1 Monopterus albus | reverse complement strand
CAGGAATGGATTTGATCCACAGGGTTGGAGCTTATAATCATGTTTCTGTGTGTGTTGAACATTTGTGCGGCTTATTAGGAGTTAATGCTGAAACAATTAGTTAATTATTTGTTGAATTTCAATAGCAATTTAATAATTTCATGTCAGTTATCAAGACCTTTCTTTCCCAACTCCTCATACTGTATGTGAGGATTTGTTGCTTTTCTCTTTTTTATATATTTTAAATTTCTTTGGATTTTAAGCTGTTGGTTGATCAATACAAGACAGGAAGAAATCACCTTGGTCTCTGGGAAGCTGGGTTGGGTGTTTTCCATTCTTTCCTTAACTTTTATAGAATGACTGATTAATCTCCTTGTGTTCACAGACTTTGAGGACATACCCCCTGTGGCAGCCCAGGACCTCAGCAACATCTTGAAGCAGGGCTACTTGGAGAAGAAACGCAGAGGTAAAGCAGCATATAGATGCCACCCCTGGGTGAAGTAGCCTTATCATGTTTTAGTTACAGAAAGTTGTGTTTGAGGGGTGAGATTCACTGCATAGGAACAATTTTGGTAGCCGCAGTAAAATACTCTTTAGTACAACATAGAAAACTGCAACCATCAGGTAACTGAGCAGAATTAAAGAAGCCATGCAATGTATTTGAAAATATTTGTGTGCAAATGTTGTATATGAATAATCATCTGCACATGAGTAATTTTCCATTTGGATCTATTTTTGCTGATGTTCTTTGTTTAGACCACAGCTTCTTTGGCTCAGAGTGGCAGAAGAGATGGTGTGTCCTCAACAATGAGATATTCTACTACTATGGGAGTGAAAAAGGTTTGTTTGACCTGCCAACATGCAGAAGCATTGCAGATACTTAAACAGATCAGATAACATCGTACCATGTTTGCCCCTCCCTACAGATAAACAGCAGAAGGGTTCCTTAAATATCAACGGCTACAGTGTGCAGCTGGTGACCAACCTGAGAAAAGACTCCAAGAAAAATGCCTGTTTTGAGTTCTTTGCACCAGGTCTACGAACTTTCCAGGTTTGTGTTACCACTGCAGCAAGCATCCACAGATCACTAACTGTGTCAGCAATTCAAGATAGCTTGATAGATGTTATTATGGAAATGGTATTATGACTTCTGAGACTGCAGCAGTGTCTTTATCAACTAGTCCTTGTGCTCTAAGTGATTCAGCTAAATTACAATTGAACACTGGCTGATCTGAGCTGATCACAGATGTGCTAGTATCATGTAAATATCATCCAGTAAGTAACAGGAAATTGCAATACATACATGATAACAGGACTGTATGTTTGGTCCACTAGGGAGCAGTGAGTTTATTCTTCTACTGTAAAATGTCCCACAAAGTATCACTATCACTGTCCTGGTTGCTGATTTTCAAAAAAATGATCAAAATTATTTCTCTTAGGTGATTAATTCAGGAATGATCAAAACTAAAATTAACCAGCAATCAATTAATTGTCATTATTCAAGCAAAAGTGCCAAAGCTTCACAGATTCAGACCTTTCAGATCTGAATATTTGCTGATTTCATAAGTATTACTGTGTAAAACAGTAAAATTAATATGTTTAGAATTTGGACTACTGTTTGGACCAAACAGAACATTTGAGGATGTTGGGTTTAGGTAAATTTGATTGGGATTTTTCACAGTTTTCTGACATTGCTCTGACCGATTTGGATATAATCATTAGTTGCACCCCATGTACTGTATGTGATTATGTATAAATAAATAAACACTGGCAGTATATAAAAAATCCAGTATCAGTTGGGCTTTAATCTAAATTTGGAAAACAATTAAGTCGGGTATCGGTAAAGCAGACTGGCAGCCATACTGCCTGATTATAACACTGTTAATAGGAATGCATAAGCTTCAATTAAAATTTTGCGACAGATTATTTTAGAGCATATTTCATCGCTATTTTAAGAGGGAAATTTTTCTACATGTTTTTGTTTTATCTTTTTTATTAGACTGCTCGGTAGCACGTTTGCCTCCGAGAATACAAATCAGCACATAAATTCAGCCTTAGATGTGATAATGCTAGAATTCTGGCCACTCTCTCCCTCCAGTTCACTGCCAGCAGCCCTCAGGAGGCCAGAGAATGGGTGGACCAGATCAATTTTGTCCTTAAAGGTAAACCACCATGTCTTTGTGCAGTTTTTCCATCACTGTGTTGCATGTGTGGGCTGTTTTGGAGAGCCAATCCCTGTTTTGTTGCTTCTCCCTTTTTCTTTGAATCAGAGGTTTAAGGACAGAGGATGTTAGAGGATGTCATACACCGATACAAAATGATACCGGGATTTATAAATAAAATTGACTTGAGCTGACTTATTAAAAGTCACATAAGAAAATGGAGAAAGCAGTTAATACCTTCCAACCTTTTTATTTCGCCAGCGTTCTACTAAAGTTTGCTTGTGTTTCCGAGGAGCACCAAGGTCAGAAGTGAAAGGGAGCCCTTTATCGTCTCTGACTCAGACCAAAACCACCCAATCCATCATAAACTGCACAGTCGAACACACCAGTTCTGATCTCCTCATTCGACATGTCACCCGCCACGTCATGTGCACCGTCATGTAGCTCTAGTTCTCCTCCTCCACGCTCCCCAGCCACTCCCTCCCTAACCTACCAAATTCCAACTTACAGGAAATTGATTGGTGGATGTTCTGGTTATCCTCCTGTGTCATTGATCTCTGCTTGGCCGCTGGTGTACGGCAGAGGACCTGATACCCTGTGTTGCAGTGGCCAGTCGCCTGCAATGAGACGGCTCCTCCATCTGAACGAGCAGCCGTGCCTCCTCTACTCTAAAATGGGCTCGGGCCGGGCCACTGATTTGCGGGAAGTAACAGACACTCGGCAGTTTGTCTTACTTCCTTCCAGCCCAGTTTTTCTTCTAAATGCAGTCTGATCCCGAGCAAGTAGATGTCTTTTTTAACCTCTTCACCTCCTGAATTTACCTGGCTTTCCTCTTTTCAGTGTGCACTTTCATACATTTATAGAAATCGTTTTAAAGAAGTTTTTTAAGGCATTTTGCTGTATTTATTTACAATGAGAGCAAAGGTACAGACAGGACATGTGGGAAGAGAGAGAAAGGGGTATAACATGCAATAAATGATGCCGTTATATAGGATGGACTTAATTACTAAGCCAATGGACAAAATTCTTTGATAAATGAAAGATGCTGTATAAAGGGAAGATGTGAGAGATAGGGGCTGATATACAATGTGAGGAAAGAGGTGAAGCCAAAACCTCAGCTGAACAGAGTATTCGTTTAATGGATTTTTGTGTGTGATTTTAGCAAAAGCTGCCTTAAAATTATTCAGTGCAGTTGCTCCAGCCCTCAACTCAATGTAAAATTCATATATGGGCTTTAAATCAGTAACTTGTTCATTGGTTAATCCATCCATCCATTTCTGCTGTTTATACAGATGATTAAATATTGATATTATTGTTTTATGCTGCTAGGAAGTACTGAGAAAAATGTGATATTAATGCATTTGGTAAATACTTGTAGGCTTTATCGTCCCTACAGGATTATACTGTTATCTTTCATACTTTGGCCTGTATGACAGTGAAACTGGTATTACATTTTATACCAAGAGGTATTCAAAAGGTCTTAAAATGCCTTAAATTTAACTTGGTAAACCCAGCAGAGATCCCGAAGAGACCATTTAAGTCATTTATCAAGCAAAACTGCCAAACATTTGCTAGTTCTGACTTCTCAAATGTGAGGCCTTGCAGCTTTTCTCTGCTTTATGTCAGTGCAAACTGACTGTTCCTTAGGTTTTAACTGTTAGACAAAATAAACAATTTGAAGACATCACCTTAGGCTCTAGGAAATTTTAATGGTTGTTTCTTTTGCTTTCTGTCATTTTATAGACTCAGCATTGATTTCTTATTTGGAAAACAATATCAATAGATCATGAAAATAGTCATTATTTACAGCCTAAAGCCAAATGCCTTTAGTGCTTGTTACTATGCAGTCAGAACACGTTAAACATTTCTCTTACTTTACCCTTTAATGCATGCGTGTGCCTTTTGTGTGCCCCATGCACTCTATCTTGATGCTAACACTGCCCATCACTTTGTCTCTCCTTCCTTAGATCTCAGCTCCAGCTCTATCCCCTATGACGATGACGAAGAAGAAGAGGAGACCTATGATGATGTTGAGGGGTTGACAGACTCTCCCCCACCTCAGACTGGTCCTGCCCAGGCCTCCCAGAGTGGCAAACAGGGAGGAGGACAAAACCCAGGGGAGGCTAACGAGGAGGAGGAGGATATCTACGAGGTGCTGCCAGGTATGATGATGTGGTTATCTCACATGCAGAGATGCACCAGCACCCACTCATGCACAGATAAATAGACAGAAAGGTGCTGCACACATAAACCCTCATGACACTCAGTCAGACAAATAGACAGTCTGTCTGCCTCACATACACTCGAGCCCTAAGGGATCTTTGCAACAAGAAATATTTGTGATGATCTCGCCAGGCTGTGATATTGGTGTTGTTAGGTGCCTCCCTATCACTACAGTTCACAGACTGATCAGTCATTTTAAATCAAGCAACACTAATAAGCTTGTCAGGTGTGGGGTGGCTGCTGCAGAGCCATACAGGGCAGGAAGGGGAAGAGTCTCCTTACACAGAGTAGAAATCTGCCTCCTCTGGTCTCTGTCCTCATTTCACCGAGAGCTCTCTGTTGAGATATGCTGTTGAAATCAGCGAGAGCCGGGTAGGACTGAATGCTCTGTCATAGAACATCCAATTAGCTAATGTTGCCAGGCAACAAATATCCTACAATTCAATCCACTAAGCAGAGTTTTGGCTAAAATCGCCTAGCAACAGCAATTTAGTTGAAAGGAAGTAAAAATTGTATCTCTCAGGGCTTAAAATAGCTCTGGAGCTCTTGAAGTCACATGTTTAATAGAAATTAGAGTTTGATGGAAAGTGCTGCGAGACCCCCAGAACAGTGTGAGAGTCCCTGCTGAGGCTAAGACAGCTCCACATGGCAGGGTGGCTACAAGATCCCGAGAAGGACAAAAGGAGTGATCCGATCTTCTCAGGGCCATCGTCCATCACACATTCTATTAAATAAGATAAATCAAGATTCTGTTTCACTCAGTGAGTACATTGCCTTTGCCAAAATCACTGGTGAGAGGGAAATCAGTCTTCAGACTGTCACTCCGGTGTTCAGAGCCATCTGGGAGGAGGTACAGACCCTGACCACAGATGGCATATCGAATGACGAGCTCTTTCGTTCACTTTCTCACCCCTTCACTTATCAATCATTCTGTACCTCTCTTTACTCACAGCCTCTACACAGGGATTAGGTACTATTAAATTATTTGATTGTTAAGGTTATTTTCATTGATCCGGATTGAAAAAGATGAAGAAAGCTGCTTGTGCTTGCATTTAAAGAGTTGTCCTTTCTAAACAAATACACACATTTTTGTATTTGGTTACATTTTAGTTCTTTTACTGCTCCCATGAATGTTTATGATAACTTAGAGTAGCTGTTCAAGTTTGATATTATTTTCCCAAAGTTATCATTAAATATCTGAAAATATTAAGAAAATATTAAGAATTAGCTCAATTGTGTCTGATTCCTCTTGCAGTGTAACAGCCACACCAGCAGAGAAATGCAGAGTAGGACTGAGGCATCATTTTCTAGGTGATGAACTCCCTCAGTTTTATCAGAGCAAAACTCCGAACGTAGCTCAGTTGCCAGCAGAATGCAGAGTGATGGTGGTAGTGGCTCTGTTGCTGATGACTGATTTTATTGACTGGAAAATTAAATCATTTTGATATAGAAACCAGTGGCCCATAGCGGCGGCCTCTCGACTGAAGGATGCTCTTCTCTACAGCAGTTGAAGAGTAGTGAACAAATGTTTGAACCCTTTGCAAACAAAATTAAAATCTGTTTTTTTTTCTCTGTTGCTGTGCTAACAGTGCACTGCCATGTCTTGGTTTTTTTTTTTTTTTTAAGGAAAACCATGATTATGTATTTTAAAGAAATGAGCAATTTTGTTAATGAAACATGCAACAGCCTGAAAGTGTTGGTTATTGTGTGTGTTTGAGAAGACAAAGACCTCCCTCACATAGATGGAGAAGCTTTCTGCATTCAAATAAAAACTGTATACCTGATCACAAATATGCATGTGGTGGATCTACAGTGTGTGTGCGTGTGTGCGCGTGTGTGTCATTCTCACTGCTCTTCCTGGAAGCAGAGGCGCAGGCTGTGCTGGAAGCTGGATAGTGTTGCTGGGTTGTGGCATTGCTGTCAGCCTGCTAGTGTTTAGGATGGATGTGGGAGACCGAGGGCAGGCATATCACTGTGTCACCTCTCAGACCACCAGGTGCCACGCCCCACAGTCGATGACTTGTCCGCCTCTGCACGCTTTAAAGACAGCCTCTTTTTCTTCAACTCTTCCTGCCTCGGACTCTGATACATTTGAAAAAATTAATACTCACTGAGGAATTCAGTATAGTTAAAGAAAAATACATTTCTTGTGTCACGTGGGGATATCAGAGATTATCTGACAATCCTTTTAATTTATTTTTTGTATATTGGTGTATCTTTATGCTTTTTTAAGTTGTGAATTTGCCCATTAATGTGTGAGACAAACCAAAATGAGGCCCACAGCAGGTAATGCTTCATTATTTAGCTTTTTTTTTCTCATGTCCAAAAACTTGGGCCTTGGTGTCTGTTTTAAAAATGCTAACTTAAGTCAGACAAGGATAAATATTCTGTGACAAATACCTGTTGTTGCTGTGCTTTGTTTGTTTAGAAGATGATTTCCTAGATCCAATGGATGAAAGCAATGAGAACAACAACAAACCAGGTCAGAATCTCATTACAGTCTTGTACTAATAATGAGAAAGTTTCAAGCTGAATAGTTTTTGTCTAATATGTGTGAAAAAAACATTGTTTTGATCTTTTATTTAAATGCATGCTCTTCATTTCCTTTCAGCTTGCTCATCAGATTATGCTAACTACTACCAGGGTATATGGGAATGCCAGACCGACGAGGAAGATGAGCTGGCCTTCCAGAGAGGAGATCTCATCTATATCATTAGCAAGGTCAGCAACACCATCAGCAGATAATATATAAATAATCCAAGAGGTTATTTAAACTTCTCTCAGAACTCTGACCGCACGTCTCAGTCAGTTTGAACTGGAGATTACTATTCTGCTGCTCATCTCTAATGGGAACCATTCCTGATTTTGCCACTGACTTGGACATAATTGCAGGAGCAATTACAGTAGTTTAAAATGAGTAAAATGTGATGCAGATGTATAAAATGTGTAATTATTTAAGGGTTAAACAGTATCAGTAATCACTTTGTCCTCATTTACTTTCTGAACGTGCTGATATCCCCAACATCTAAATTCCTCTGTTAGTGAGCACTTGCGTCTCGATGCAACAGAGAAGCATCAACAGTGGCATTGTCTGTTTGCAGGCCACTAGGGTGAAGTGCCATTCGGGCGCTGCGTAATGGTGCTGTTGTTCATTATGGAGCCTCTATCACAGGGGTTAATTGAGTAGGCAGCCATGCGAGGTTCTTCCTTTCTGTTTGACATAAACTGCAGGTGAAGCCATCGTGCATCTCAGCCCTTTTCTCTCAATCCATTTCCTCATGTTTTACGACCATCTTGTAGTTACATGCAGAGTATCTGCCAGTGAAAAGCCACCCCACTGGAAATCAGTAGCTTGTAATTTGGGCACGCTTACTCTGCTGCATACAGACTGTTGCTATTGGTCGGTTTGAAATTGAATCATCATGTTCTGTGTTTGGGCTAAATTATTTGAAGAGCAGTGGGAGGAAGAAATTACAGTATACTGAGCTTTTTTGTTAGTAATTATGTGATTGAGTTTGAGAAAATTTATTCAACCTGACGATTTGCAGTTAGAGCCAGTGAATTTTAATTATCTGTAAAGTTTTCTATTTTAGTACAGAAACAATAATGTTGTCACTTTCTTTAGTAAATAAATAAGTCAAAGATTTAGGGTTAGATGAACAAACCGAATCCGTAAGTGTTTTTTTTATTTATTTATTTTTTGTTTATAAGAGCAGATGTGGCACAGGTGAAATATGCTCTTTGCACAAGATGGACTTTTAATTGAGGTTCTCTTGGCAGTGCCAGATTAATGAGATGCCAGCCATTACTGTCTGTGTGTGCTAGTTGATAGGAGAAAATGTCAGCACAGCCATGTCCATTTTTCACATAAGGATGACAAAGGCAGCATACTTGGGGAAACAATGGGGACCTGGCTAGTGCTACAGATCCACCTCAGACAGCCTCAGCCCTGGCCTATTACCTTCCAGTGTATGGTTCAGATTACCTCCTCACTGGAGACTTTAGAAGCAAAGGAAGTCCAGGTTGGAAGCAAGACTTAGTTGTAGTATCACACAATCTTAATGACACACATTACTCTTGTTTTGTCCAGCCGTGTGCTGAAGTCATAACACAGTGACGAACTGGGAGAGAGTATTCTAGCCATCTACTAATGGATTTAAAGCAAGAGTCTGGTTGTAAATTATTTAGAGGGGATCTTTGGACTGCTTCTGAATGTTTGGTTTTGTGTGAGGACATGATTCCACCCGTGTCTCATTTTGTGTCCTAATGGCATCACATTTCCCTCATGAATAGCATTATTTGGATTATAGCCTGTAATCGGCTGTTTATTTTAATGAGCCCGTGGGGAGGGCTTCCCTGCTTTTTCTGTGTGTACACCAGGGCCCGCAACTGTTCAGCTTTATGGGGATTCCTGAGAACCCTGACCTCGATGAGTGAAATACGGACCCTTGGCTAGAACTCAAGTTTGTCACTTAACTGGGGACCCAGACACATGAAATGGCCGTAATAAAACCAGGCCCCATAAATTCTCATAGAGGGTGGGAGGCCTGGTTGTCTGTGCTGTTATGTCAACACTGACCATAATTACAAGGTAATAAGGACACGCTCTAAGTGCTAAATCAATGGCGCTAACAAACTGTTATATTTAAAGCTGGGATGTGATTGACTGCCAAAGTGCAGAATGGGATAGCCACAGGCATGGTGTCTTATGGCTGTGAACTGAGGAGAACATGCCGATTGTATAAAAGGCCCTAATCCATCATTATTGATCTCTCACTTACTGTAAAGTGGGGGCATTTTTACTGTATTTGTGTTTTTTTTTTTTTTTCCCCTTGTGTGTTGCCGGGTGCGCGCACATATCTGTGTATCACTGACAAAGTAAATAAATTAGGAACCTCACAACTCATATGAATTCCATTAGTTCAGGAGAATTAATCTCGTAGTGTGCCTCTGCTGCCGGTTTCAGCGATGCCTAGCTCGCTTTCCGCAGGGCTTGATGGCAACGCTCGGCATGCTGATACATGAGGTAGAAACACACAGTGACATCCGTCTTGTGATCTTTGCTTTGGCATTTCATTTCTGGGAGCTTGCATTTTTCTAATACACATTATGGCTTTACGCTGATGTTTTAGTGTGTGATAACAAATATCAGCAAGCTCAGTTTTTTGCAGTATCACACACTCAGATTTTTTTTACTTGATTTAAATTGTTGTGATGTTTCACACACATTTCCACTTCATCCGCACGATCTAAACGGCATCATAGCCTGTAACATTCAAAGGGGAATTTGTTACAGGATTTCCAGTATGTTGTTACAGCATTGGATTAATTCATCACAGTGGCTAAAGGCTATTGTTTCACTTCACCCTGTAATGCCTGTGTACATAGCTGTCCCCCACTAAACCATAAGGTTGTCCTGCATTCCTACCCTCTAATTTATATAGCTACAATCAAGAGACATGGGCTCTACAGGTCAGCTGTCACATTCCTGTATTCCCACAGGCACTCATGGAGAACGGCGGGATGGAGTGGGAAGAGATTTATGGCACAAACCCATCCGGGGTCCTTTAAACTCTGGCAAACGCTGCTGCCACCTCTCCCTCTTTGCTCTGCTCACCTCTCAATCCTGTCCAATCGAAACACAGAGAGAGGGAGAGGGGTCAGCCAATCCGGTGCATCTCCCAAAGCAGAGTCACTTAACATTTGGCCAAAGTGTTGAGCTACAGCTGCTTGTTCAGATGCTGAGAACATGGACACCACTGACACCTTGTGGTGATTTTCAGCACACTCTTGTAGCAGGACACTTTTATTAAATAACTTGTACAAACACCAAAAGCTGATTTATAGTCACTAATAATGCAATTTATGATATTAAAATTTTAAAACTAATTTTAAAAATATTTTAAAACAGCCACTCATTCTATCCAAGCTACTTTTGACAGTCTTGCTTCAGGGTCGTAACAGGCTTCAAGCCGGTTTGGCCCACTGCCCACAGGTCACACCGACTGACCGCAGCCAAAGAAAAGGAAAGTGGCCAAACAATCAGATGGGAAAAGTCAAGCAAGAGAGATAAGGGGGGCTCCTTTATTCTTTTGTATGAACTCTGTCCCCCCTCCTTTCTCCTTTTCTCTGTCACACACCCATTTAAAGACCCCTAGCTGCTATTGTGGCCATAGACACCAAGACGCTATAGACAGGCAAGACATCCTATTTACCACCCAAAGTAGCAGGGGGCGAGTCTGGGGTTTGGGGTCATGCAGGAGGCAGCGGTCATCCCCCGGTCAAATACAGTAGGTCATTATTCAGCCCAAGCCAATAGCCCAGAACCACGTCCGAGCAACACACCCCCAATCCATTCCGCTTAATTATTATAAATGAGGGGTGGCGTAAACAGCCATCATTACAGACACTCAGTGGCATACACAAATCCACTTTAAATTGCTATTAAGTTAAGGAGCTATCTGTAATCCCAAGCGTGCATTAGAAAGGAGCGAGTAGGTTTTCTTTTTATTAAATCTCATCGTCCCTGAGATATTTTCAAACGTTCTCATGCTCTGTCATGTTTCCAATTTGAAGCCAATTCACTGATTTAATTAAAAGCCCACTTGGAAAAAAATGGACACTAAGTAGCCATTTCAATCTCTGGTTGTGCAGAATTATGGTCAATATTTCTAGATGGCTTTCAACAAGATTTTTTTTTTGGCTCAGAATTCTTAGAACGCCCCAAAATAAGCATTGTCTCGCATGGTTTCAGGTACTACCAGGACCGGTGTACCTGCAGTGAGGACTTGCTAACCTGATTGTGGATTATAGATCATGGGTTTCTGTCTGATAGAGATGTCCATGTTTCTTTATTAGGGTGACTAGTGATAGAGGAACTGCAGAGAGCTGCAGTGTATTTGATCAGTCTATGTAGAGGAGAAGGGAGGGGGGCAACAGAGAGGTTACAAGAGGAAAGACAGCTATAGGAGAATGGAATGGGGGAAAGGAGGGAGGGGGTTGGAGATGAGGAGGGAGGAAGAGATTGCCTCAGTCAGCTGGTGGTCGAGGAAAGATGCCTCATGTGTCAGGCTTATTAGCACTCCCCCTAGTTTGTATGCATTTGGGATTTTGTGTGCGTGTGTGTGTATGTTCCATCTGGTTGCACGGGTGTGTGTTTGAGGAAGGAAAACAGGACAGGAAGAGGACATGCAGCCAGGATCTTTACTGAATTTTACATTTTACTGAGCAAAGATGCATTTCTTACGAAGCAGAGAGATGTTGAAGCTGTGTTTTGTTTGGTTACGTGTCCGAGGCATGACATGACACCTGTCTCACCCGTCGTCTTTCACTGCATCCACCCAACCACGACTCACCTTCTCCCTGCTTCAGGCACGGGTAGCTATCACTCCATCCTCCGGTCGGGAACTTGAGCGATGGGCCTATCAGAATGCCACCATTAGCCAGCCCCCTGAGTGGTAAATAAACGATTGCGCTGGTATACTGCAGGTGTTGTCATGGCAACCTGCTCTCCGCGCCAGCCCCGCCCACGCTCATTCCCTGCTCTCTCGGCAGAGGAGTCACCGGGAGGTCAGCGAGTCAACACGTCACAGCCACCACGACACGGCGCTGTTCGACCCCCCCTTCCTTCCATCGCTCCCACACAGAGTTGATGTGATCTGCAGCCAGGTTGCAGCTAACACAGGCTCTGATATGTGTCACCTCGCACACAGTGTACATCGTGTTAATGAGACTCAACCAGACATTTCCCAGAACTGAGCCGCTCATGGACTCTTGATTTTTCTCACCCCAGAGCATCTTAGAGGGAATGTCTTCATGAACAACTTGTCCAGTCATTCTTAAGCCTGTTCATTGCCACAGATGCAGAATCACACTGAAACAAATCAACCTAAAAGACAAAAGGAGGAAAACAAACAGAAGGAAGAGGGCATTGAGGAGTTAGCTTAGTTTTTATCATTTGGATAATTTGCTCTCCACGCCTCTTGGAATGTCCCTATGACAGCAGGTGTACTCTGGATGAACCCATTTCAAGTATGAGGAAGATGGACTCTGCACGCCTGACAGACTTGCACCGCATTGGCACCCACTCTGTGATGTAGCAGTTGTATTAAAATGGTGGCGCTGATAATCCAAAAGACCTTTCTCAGGGAGAATTTGAGACTGACTGCACAGATGGGCCGGGAAGATAAATAAAACTCTCTGTTACTACGGTCGGTGGAATAGTGCTGCGACGCCCCCAAGGGAGAGAAAAACTGTTTTGCTCCCTCTTTCCGATGCCTCCCCCCCCGTCCGTCTGTCTCCCTTCTCCTCCACCTCTGTTCACATTCTCTCAAATGGGAACCAGAGCCAGCTTTCCGCAACCGGACTTTTCCCTCTCCAGTCTTATGGGGGGCATAAAAAGACCATTTTGGACGTAACTTTTCCCTGCATTATGAGCTTGAACACCCTGAACTGTCAGTTTGTCAGAGAGCCAAGCATGCTGGAGCATCCCAGTCAGAGCTGTCATCGAGGTTTGTAGGGGAACACAATGAGGCCTGGGTGGACAGTCTGCTTATTGTGTGTACCTCTCTGAGCCATAAGAACACTAGAGTCTGAACTTTATCATTTTCTGAGTGAGCCATCCCTCCGTGCTGTCCAGACACCTCTCATTAGCTGCAGGCCTCTGTGGCTGTGGAGATGTGTCAGGTCGGGATGAAACGCCGTTTATGTCAGAGCCTGGGTGCGTTTTTACAGCAAGAACTTGATCTGATTCCAGTCTTAGATAAGAATGTTATAAACTGGTGTGTGTCTGCTTACATGTACTAACACACGTAGTACAAAGCCAAATATTGACCATGATCAAGATCTGGTTGGAGCCCAGCTCCTGTGATCAGATGACCTTGTGGTGACTGATATGACTTGTGTTCCTAAAGCACTTTAACACATGTAAGAATGAATAAAAGGTGTAGTTATTTTATACTCACACAGCTGAAACTCCACTTTTAGATTTGAAAATGTTGTACATGTAAAATATCTGCATGTTTCAATTCTTTAAGGGATGTAGGTATATAAGATTTTCACTGCTAAATAAAGTATCAAATTTAATAGAACATTCAACTAAATAATAAATTATTGTGATCAGGAGCATAAACATTTAATCCTGTTGATTTGATTTGATTTTTTCACTGAAGAATAAATGCAACTTAAATCTCACATTCTGCCCAAAAGTCATTTTGATTAATTTTAATACTTTCAAAAATGTATACCACAAATATTAAAAACAGTAAAAAAAGCAACTTAATTCAACCTTAAATTAAGCCTTGGTTTAAAAAGAGGGACACATATTTTAAGGCCAAATTTTAGCCTCAAATGACTTCAGCTCAGTGTGATGAAATTATTTTTTAATATTATTATAGTATTATTGTCAACATCATCTTGTTGATACACTCCCATGTCCTGTTTAGCTCATAACATATTTTTAATTTTGCCACTCAAAACCAGGACCTCTATAGTGCTTTTTAACTACAGTAACAGATGTAGATCTTAATTTTGTTTTTAACTAATTAAATCAAATTAAGCTTAATCACAATACATTAGATTTTTTTGTTTGTTCAGTCTGTAAAATGTCCAGAATGAGCACACTTGCTCCTAAGAAGTGACAAATGTTTGCTTGCGTTTTACCAGCCGTCTAAAACCGCTTATTAATATTAATATGAAACTGACAAAAATTTGTTTTATGTTGTCAGTCACCAGGTTGAGTTACATTTTAATCTATTGTGATCCACCAGCTGTAGCTCTTTTTTTCTGTGCACATTTCCATTTTTTTCCTGGTTAAAGTTTAGTTTCTTTTAAAGGGGTCTTTCCATATAGTATATAAATAAAATTGACTGAACGTGATTTTACACAAGGAAACCTCAGGTCCTGTTTCTGTATTTGTTTAAATCACAGAACAAAAATTAAATCTTATGATCGGTCGGACTCACGCAGGCCGTTATGTACATACTCTTTGTCGTCTTATTGTTTAATGAAACCCCTCCAGGTTAATGGATCCTTTTTTTTTTAAATCAGAATATTGGATGTGGGTGTTTTGCATCCAGGCTTTTCTTTATTTCCTTTGTTGAAGTTGAGTTTACACAGTGCAAGAGCATTTTAACTGCATTATTTTAGTAGCTGCTGTAAAATCAGGGCCACGTATAGTTTCAGTTCAAAATGTTGCTTTTAATATTATAATAAAAACAATCATAAAAAAAAAAGTGAGATTGCTGCTTTACTTGTTGGACTCATCAGAGATTCATTTATTTATTTTGGGTTCAGGAGTACAACATACATGGCTGGTGGGTCGGTGAGCTGAACGGCGCCGTGGGTATCGTCCCCAAAGACTTCCTGCACCCTGCCTACATCATCTGAGCCCCAACAGGTACCGACGCACGCTCTTATCATCAGCATTATGGACCATTACTGTGGCCTAATACACAGAAACAGTCCCCCTGGTACTCATCCAGATTGCCACTGAGGCATATTCAGTCGTTGACCTGCCATTTATGGTATCTGCTGGCTGGAAGAAGTACTGCATAAAGCAATCTGAATGGTGCAATGGGCAATAGTTGAAAATAAATATGTGCAACAAACGCATGATTACAGTGTCAGTTGTCCTATTTAACAAAATGATTTCCTAATACTGTGAGATAGGCACAGCTTCAATGAATTGTGAATTATTAATGCATGTTTATCTGATAGTGTTTGGTTTTTTCCTTCTGCAGAGCTGCTGCTGACATGTCCATGATTTCAGCTGTCAGATAATCAGTTATAATTTGGAAATTATTCTCATAAATTTATATCATGGAGATCTGCTGCAGTAGTACTTCTTCCTCCACACTGTAAGCCATTTATAAAGGGTGTGAGCTGAGACAATTGGTCAATTATTTAACCATTTGACATAAAATTAAGTGACAATTATTAATTCTTCTGTGGTTTCAACTTCTCAAATGTGAGATTTTTTTTTTTTGTATAAGTTACAAACTGCATGGTCTTGGTCTGGTAAAAGTTTTCGTTGTAAGAGTATTTTTTAATATTTATACACAAATCATGATATCTGATAATAGTAATTTGTTGCAACCGTAGTGCAAATTGAATAATCATGGTGTAATGATACACTGAATGATTTACAGGCTAAAATTATTGTAAATGAGTTCCAATAAATTAAGTGGTTGTTTCCTCACTTGACATTTTTTAAAAATTGCAGATATTACAATATGTATCCATATTTAAACCACATACTGTCTGGAGTAGAACACATATCAACTATCATTTGCTGCTTTCTGTGCATTGTTTCACGTTCAGCTGCATGATCAGTTCATATGCTGCAGTTTGTCATTCAGCCTAGCCTCAGTGATAGAAATGTCGACAAATTTGAAACACTTGTCAGTATAATAGTTTTACAGCAGCACAAACTCCAGCCTCCAAACTGATCATCCAGTTGATTCAGTGCATCTGAAACAGTTTAAACAACATTATCACCTTCATGAAGGAGGATTTATTGCAGGACTGTCAGATTAGACCGACTCAGTTTTAGCTGGATGTACCTAATAACCTGAGCGCCACCAGGAGGCAGGATTGCACCACTGTCTTGCCTTGATGTGTGTTGGATCAGGTTAATAGCATAAAAACAGGCAGAAAGAAACAGTCAAATGTGACACGTTAGAAATGAGTAAATCAGTCAGATAATTATTAGACATTAATGTGTTGAATCAAATGTGTTAGTAATGTAGTTTAGTAAGATTCAAAGTCTGCTCCAGTCTGCTTTGCTTCAAGGTTAGAAGACAATGTTGATTCTGAAAAGTGTACCTTGACACCAATTGTTTTCTTGTATTCATCCTGTGTTAGAATTATGTCTGAATGATTGTTTTAGTTACGCACCACGTAACAGCACATACACAGAATTCTTCATTTTGTTATGGCCAGCGGCTCTATGCAGCTGGAGCTCTAGATAAGAGGAGGAGACGCTGGACTGTCTCCATCTCATGATGTTTTGTAATGTTTTTGTGTAAGGGGTTAGCCCAAAACCTTATAAATGCTCTGTGTTTCCGGGATCTCCTCTCTCCAGCAGCCAGCCTGTCTCTCTGGAGGAAGGAACAACCCGGGTCATGTTTGTAATTTTATTTGTGGCTTTAAAAATAAATCAGCATTAAAATGAAGAGAGACGGACTCCTTCGTTATTCAGATCTGTCCAATAAAAGAACTGGGGTAAAACACCATAGTAAAGACGACAAAATTTATTTGAAATAAAATTAGTTTGTGCATTTACATGGACCTGTCACTCAGGTTGTACCACTGTCCTCGTAGATCCATGTTATAAAACAGTAGTTTTCTCAGAAGAGGGGCCACGTCTTTGTCTCAAAATATAAAAAAAAACAAAAAAACTTTTTAAATGCAACTCAAGTTTGCAAAAGACTGAACCTCATTTCCAGTGTAGAAAGCTGGCAAAACCCAGTCAGCTTTTGTTATAGTAGATCCCATGGCAGTGAGAGACCCTCTGCTGTGCTGCGAGCTCTGCTACACAAAATAAAAATGTGCAAACCTTCATCTGTGTAAAATGGCACAGTAAACTCTGACTCCCTTTTAAATGCAGCACAATGAATAAGAATCACAAGCAGCAGTAGTGTATGGAGGTCAGGCCACAAACAAAGCAGACTCTCCGATAAACTTTAGTGTATGTAAATTGGTGTTGTTCTAAAGGTGCAGCTCATGTTTTTCTCGTTCAGGACGTTATAAATTAAGACACTTTAAAAGAAAATGCAAATGTTAAAAAAAATTTAAAATAGTTCCTCCTTGTCCATACTGCCTGTGAGTAACTGAAGCTGGTACTAAATACACTAAATCTGGAAGAAACCCACTCACTGCTGAAGCCTCATACTGGTGTCAACTGACCTTCATGAAGCATTTCTGACTGAAATGAGGACCATCTCCATTACACATCAGGAAGCAGGTACAGTAGGAACAATTACAGCAACCAGAAGTTCACTTCAATGCACGTACACTGTAAAGACAGTATTATAATGAGTACAACACAAGAAGTAAGTATCTTGATAATGTGCATGTCTTTGGCAGAGAGCAGTTCCCATCATCCATTGTTCTGGCTCGGAGAGGGTCAACAGCCTTTACAGGGGCTGCACGCTCTCATGGAAGTGCCTCAGCTGATAAGCTAATGCACCTCCACCTCGTGAGTCTCTTCTGAGGCGTCCAGAGACAATGATGACAGGCTCTCCCGCTCTGCACACTTGGGTGGAGGAACATATTTGCTCTCCAAGAAGTCACTACTTGCAGTCAAATCTCCACCAGCCACAGTTGAGTTAAGTTTCAGAGAGGTCATGTACGATGGGTCCTCCTCCTCCTCCTCCTCCTCCTCCTCATAGGCAGAATTGTCATTTTCCACAGGGCATCCATTCATCTGTAGGTCCACAGTGTTCCCTCTGGAAGCCTCAACATCTGACCAGGGTTCACCCTCCACAGGAGAAGTCTGCACGTAGCCGTTTGGAGCCTGAATCTCGACACTGATCCTTTCTTCATCACTGACCTTGATGATGCTTTCACCTGAAGACAGCAGTGGCTGGCTGTCCTCGTTGCTCTCATCTATGGTCCCAACCAAATCCATTTCCTGTTCCTGAGCCATTTCTTGCACAGTGTCGTTGCCACTACTTTCCACCCCTGAGACATTCTTCATGTTGTGAGTCTCATCATGGACTTGAGACTGAAGAGGCGTCTCCTCTGTGCTTCCACATTCATCACTGTCTGGCTGTCTTTGTCTGTCTGAGATTTCAGGATCTTTCAGACTTTTGACATCTGCCATGTGACCCTTGCTGCTATCAACATTTTTGCGACAGTTGACCTCAGTGATGACGTGATTTTCTAAAACCTGCCTTTCAGAGCAGCCTTCCAGAAATTCCTCCTGTGATCTGGCTTCACTTTCTACAACCTGTTCTTCAGAGTCATTGTCCTTAAAATCTAAAGTGGCTACTGCATTCACACATTTTCCAGGCTCACAGATAACCTTTTCAGTTTTTGCTTCTCCAGGGCTGTCCAACTGATTTCCTTCTGATTGAGCAACAGTCTTTTCTTCTGTATCTAATGTCATAATGCTCTCCTTTTCCTCCATGGGTGAGTGCACCTCCACTGGTGTCTGTATGCGACAGCTCATCTTCTGGTTCTGTTCTGCAAGGCTGAGGCTTTCGGGTTCATCTTGGTCATCACCCAGAAAAAAGGTTACGTTTGACAGGCCACAGTCACACTCAGCAACAGCCTCTAGATGGTTGTCCTTCTTGGAGCTTCTTACTGAGGATTTCTCCTTGTGCTGTAACCCAACTCTGTTGTCAACACAGAGCTCCAGTAAATCCTCAAGAGGGTCGGGGTCGCCACATGGCAAGAGCTCAGGGCTGAAGGTCCCTTTAGTTTGTAGGTAAGGTTGATGAGGAGCTGGGCTGTTGAGTGGGAAAAGGAAAATTTACTTTAACACATGCATGTTTCTTTTGACAAAAGAAGACTTAATCCTTAACAGACTTAATACCAAGCTAAGCTAACTGGCTTTACAGTAAAGACAAGAGTCATGACAATCCTCTCACCTAACTGAGCAAGTGAATAAGCTTCTGTAATTCAATACATTAGAAAATGATGCCCTTATGAGTATCTGTTTGCATCCAATATTCATTTAGCAGCAGTAAAAATAACTTCAAAATTACATAGCTTTAAACAGTAAGGGAAAACGCATAGGCAAAAGGCGATTTTCACATCAACGGCACTACAATAATAATTTACAACACTACCTTTCCATGGACTCGTAAGAAATGGTCAAACTTGGCTCCTTGATGGAATCGTCCTCCTGAGCCTGAACCAAGCCCTGATTGGATGAGGCATAGGTGAGGATGGCATCCGTTACAGAGTAGGGAGTGTGGCCCTGAATACAGTCCTGGATGTGACCGACCGGAAGCTGGGTCTGCAGGAACAGGTGGAGCTGGCTGTCTGATAGACAGACTGTCATGTGCACCACTCTGTCAGGACAAAAGGTCAAAAAGTAAATATCTGTTACCATGAATGTTGTTTGACAGGAGGTTTGCATTGCAAAACTGTAACTTCTTTTAGAAGAACAAAATGAACTGACTTGTCCAGGAAGACCTGCAGTCCTTTTCTTCTCCTCTCCAGAAAGTCCTCATTGCAGAAGGAGAAGAAGGATTTTCCTGGAAGGTCTGGGATTGGCCTAGGGCGACAAATGTGCAGATATGCTTCACTGTCCGTGTTGATATGCAGCCACATGTGAACATATGTTTTGTTTTGGAGATGTGTGATGAAACAATTTATGAATGGATGGATGAAAATACTGTTGTTAATGTAAATGTGTTAGAGTTACATAAGCCAAATTTTCTTCTAAAGGTCATAAGAGTTTATCTCAACACCATGTGACTTTTCTTCATGTGGGGCAGGATTTGATGTAACACAGGCTCATTTATTGAGATTTAAATAATCCTGGTGTTTGCAGTGTTATCTACAGTCAATCATGTCAAGGTTCTAATGTGCATTAAATAATGACAGGCAAGACTACAGCTGTCATTAGGGAGCCAAATGTTTTTTGTAGAGGGTCACATTTGGCCCAAGGGCGGTATGTCACTGACATACACGTGCTACTCTGTTAATATAAAAATTTGATTAATGCATCTATAGAGCACCAGATTAATAAACTGGAACATCAGTATCATATGATGTATAGCTCTCAGACTGTGTAAAATGGCCCCAGAGCCTGAGGCCCACATTTGTACCACTGGAAAGCTCACTGCCATCTCCTGGGGAAAGCAGCAGTAGCAGCGGCTGCTGGCTCCTCATAACAACTTACACCAAACCAGCGTTCTTCTGCAGCTTCTTCTTCAGCCAGGCAAACTCGCTATAGCGCCGCCGCACACATGACGTCTTGGCGGTGAAGGCTTTACTGTTGGTCTGCAAATGAACCAAATGTGCATGTGAGGAAATGTAAATTCCCATCGTAATTAGTGTTTCTTCACAAATCCCATAAAAAAAGAAAGGTCAACAATAGGCAGGGGTACAACAATGAACTGATCAGTAGGAAAAGAGCTGCCAACTATTTTGATACTCAGTTATTTGTTTCAGTATCACTGATGAAGATTTTGTGTGTTTCTGTTTTCTATCACAGTAAAGCGGTTCTATTTGAATTCTGAACTGTTGGTCGGAAAAAAGTTTACCGACTCAGAAACTGATGGACATGCCGCACTCCTTCCTGACCAGGTTGATTCATCGAGAAAATAATCAGCAGATTAATAGATAATCATTAGCTACAACCTTAATAATATGATCATACTGTACTAACAAGTACTGTCTGTATACCCAAAGCTTGATATAAGATATATAAAAATAACTTGTTCCTCTGTGTCACAGCGTTGTAGTTGTTACAATATGAAAAGTATAAAATAACACCAGTCTTGTTGTTTACATTTACTGTATTAATGTTACACTGACTGTGTCTAGCTGTGGGCCTACTGTGTGACTGGAATGACTCCTGCTCCAGCTGTTTCACTTTCCTGACGAGTTTGTTTTACAACCTAAATTATGACAACCCAGAGTTGAGTCCAGGATGCAGGGTCGCAGTCTTACACACCTCTCTGCTGTCTCCTTGCAGCTGCTACCCACCCAACGCTCCCAGTACCCCATAGAGACTGTGTCTGCCCCCCGCCCACCTAAATTATATAAATCAAGAATCAACTCCAGAGGAGTTATTCATAAGAACCTAATTAAAATTAAGATGACTCCTCTTATAGTAGAAAGTAATAGGACAATCAAATGTGGACTATTAAATATCAGATCTCTCACATCTAAATCTCTGTTAGTGAATGATTTGATAAGTGAACATCACATTGACTTATTGTGTCTTACTGAAACATGGTTACAGCAGGAAGAATATGTCAGTCTAAATGAAGCCACTCCACCTAGTTACAGTAACTGTCACATCCCTCGAAACACAGGCCGAGGTGGAGGTGTGGCAGCAATCTTTGACTCAAGCTTATTAATCAACCCTAGACCTAAAC
>NW_018127947.1:470832-487040 GCF_001952655.1 Monopterus albus | reverse complement strand
GAATGTCTAAGAAACCTTGCGGCCCATCCTCCCGCCATTTCCGCTCTGCCTGCCTGCATAGTCTCCGATAGGCCTGCGTGACGTCATTCAGCCAAGGATCAGAGAGGTTCCTAGTTCTTTTCCTCCTCAGCGGAGCAACAGAATCCATAATCCGGCCCAGACACCCTCTCTACTTTTAAGATTGGACTTAAGATGTTCCTTTTTGATAAAGCTTATAGTTAGGGCTGGATCAGGTGACCCTGAGCCTTCCCTTAGTTATGCTGCTATAGGCCTAGGCTGCTGGGGGGCCCCATGATGCTCTGAGTTTCTTTCCCCTCCCCTCCTGCTCTGCTCTGCTCTGCTCTGCTCTGCTCTCTCTCCCTATGCTTCTATATGCCACCATTACACATCGGTAACTGTGTGTCTCCTCTCTCCCGTACATTAAATTATTGAAGAATTAAGAACCATTCCTTACTTTACAAGTGACAAATAATAACACCTGATCAGTGTTTGATTGTTGTGTCTTGTTGCTTTTCTTCTTTTGTCTCTCCTCTATCCACTCACCCCAACCGGTCGAGGCAAAAGGCCACCCACCAAGAGCCGGGGTCTGTCGGAGGTTTCTTCTGTTAAAGGGAGTTTTTCCTCCCCACTGTTGCCAAGTGCTCGCTCAAGGGGGATTTGTTTGGTTTTCTCTATGTAATAATATTGATAACAGTAAGGTCTAGACCTTACTTTGTAAAGTGTCCTGAGATGACTTTTGTTGTGATTTGGCGCTATACAAATAAAATTTGATTTGATTTGACATCACGGACTAGTTCCAGTGACATGTGACCACTGATGTTCACATTAATAAGCTGCCGTCTGACGGGGTAATTAATCGCATGATAAGCTGCGCTGATCAAATTTCAGAAACATTAAAGCAGATGATCAGTTTACATCAGTGGAGAAAATGTTTTTCCACAGTAAGCAGAAGTGCTCACCATACTCTTTAGCAACAATTAGCTATTTGATTAATTGATCAGCAGAGAAACTGGAAACTATTTTGATATTCTAATAGCTGTTTTGTGAGGGTGTCAGTGGCTTCTAAAGTTTTATTGACAAAATGAATAATAATCTGAAGATTAATCAATAATGAAAAAACTGTTACTTGCAGCCCTATAGATTGCTTTTTGTTGTATTGGTATGAACAGTCTAAATGTATTTTAGGAACTTTAAAATATTTTAGACAAATATCCATCACTGTTTCATGTTAGGTTGGAAATTTGTGCAGGCTTCACTCAGTTCAATACTTAAGCAAGACCTGATTAAGCAGCTCAAAACAGATGAATGGATTAATTCAAAAATGACTAAATTGGCGGTCAAAGGTCTGGAACAACAGTACTGGAGATTTTTCAGATAGGCTTAAGAAAACACACAAAAAAACATTTTAGAACTAATGTTACTGCCTTGAAAATATTTAAACCCATCAACAATGAAATTTAAGCTTCAGTTTCTGTACAGTGACTTATAACAAAAGCAGCATGAAGTATTGGTTTCTGTTTCCTGACGTTTCTGTGAAGCTCTGGAAAAGCTACTTTTACTTCTAATTCAAACACTGTACTGTACATATGAAGCAAAAACGTATCGGCCACAGACAAACTGACATAAGACCACAAGACGTCACCTTTTCTCAACCAGAAGTCATGAGTCAGTAGCCACATGACACTTGCCTGGGCACGGAACATTTCTGCTGACACAGCATTCATCAGCACAACCGAATGGCCTGCACCACGACACCACCAAAAACCTTTGCCCAAACACAATGTAAACAATCTGTCTGCTGCAAACAGTGGTTTCCAAAGACTCAGGTTAAGTTGGCTGAATCTAAAGAAGTCACAAAATGATTATTTAGGAAGTGGCACTTGAAGCTGCAGATAACTTCTGCTCCTATATCTCTTTATCTTGTTAGTAGTAAAAGACAGACTTAATAGAGAACTGTAAGCCTGTAGATTAGTCTCAAAAACTACTACACTGGTACACAACTTCTAGTAATTATCTGAGAGAAACCCTAGCATCATCAAATTGTTTTATTTGTAGGTTTATGTGTGTGGCAGTTTTCATAAGGGCTAACTGAATTTCTGATTTAAAGTCTCCTGCTACATGATATGATTTAATGTGTTTGCTTTTAGTGTGTTTTTATTAAAGACTGTTTGGGTATCTTGAAACACGCTCTATAAATAACATGGGGCGTCTGCAAATGTCTTTCTTTTGTCTGATCAACAGGCCAAAACTTAAAGGTATTATATTGACACTAATATAAAATAAAGGAAGCAGCCAATCTTCACACTGGAGAAGCTGAAAGAAGAGCACAGTTGGACATTTCTGCTTGGAAAATGACTAAAGCGGTAAGCAGACTAGTGGCCGATTATGCAGCTCAAGCTAAAGTTGCGGCTGAACATATTTCCAATTTAAATGTCAGGACTCACATGTAAGAATATCTTATAATCCACGTATGAATTCCAGGAAGCTTCATTCTGAATGCGAGGATCTTGGACCCGCACTGCAACAAATTCCTGAAGGGTGGAACAAATTCACACATACACAGCTTTACATAAAAAATGGCTGTGTTTGTGAGCTCATGTTTGTGTGTTTTACTGCGTCACAGTTAAATCAGGAGACAGATCCAGATTACTGTGTGAGCACAACAACATTTCTACAGCGATACAGTTCCTCAAATGCTTTTAAACGTCAATGGAGGCATTGTTCTCTAGCACTTAATTGGACGTTTGTTTAAAAAGAAGACGTGTATATTTTAGATTTCACCACCATGAGAACTCACGTTAGAAATTAACACGTTATTTAATGTAGAAAGACAGAGAGAGGGAAGTCACTTACATCTTCTTCGTGATTCCTGATCATCCTACCAAGTGCTGCACTGCAACGAAAGGAGAAATCAATGAGGGAATTTTAAAAAAACGGATAGTTCACATCCGCTATAGTGCTGTCATGAGAAAATGACTGATTCACTAAAAGAGAAGCTGGTCAGCTAACATGAACTGAGTCACTCTTGCAGGCGTTTCTCTTTCCCACTCAGGAGCAATATACTGTATTTAGACTCCTTACAGCTTTTTCAGTGAGCAACAAGCAGCCACTTCTCCTGGACTTTCAGCTATTTGTTCAATCGCCAATAGTCTTTTCTCTTGGGCTGACTTTGTGATTGTGGCATTGTGACATAGGTTTTGTCTCTGTCTAAAGTTTTCCTGGGTCAATACAAAGCAAAATGTGATCTGTAGGCTGTGGACTTAGGGTATGGAATACCAGAGGCTGTTTTTAACATGGCTTCTTGACATGCTGTATCAAACTTGTTTTTGCAACTCACCGTGAAGCATATGATTTGCCATGAAAGGTATGAAGTAAAGGACATTATCATTACAAATTTAATTTTATGTCAGAGATTTCTATAATTAATATACTGTAAGTCCCAAATGCACCCCACTGACTCTTTGCGAAGATGGTACCTTTTTATACTGCTGTAATTCTTGGTGAACAATCACCAAGGCTAAACTGCCTGAACTGGGAAACTCGCCTTATTTTTCTTTCAACTTCCAAGCTTATTAAGTCAAAATTCATCCTTTCAAATACTATAAATACCACAAACATGCCACAAAGAGAGGGGGGACCAACAGTTTTGTTCCCTGGACCCCCTTGTTTCATAATCGGCCCATGCTTACAACGGCTGTCTCTCAATTAAAACAATATTTATTCTGTGAGGTGGGTATCCCTGCTTAACTGTACAAATAACTGCATGAAATAGATGCCTGAATTTAACAACTTTAACGGCTGGATCCGATCTCCTAATACTGTGTAGAGAAACCGGAGGAAGCACAATAAAGTACTGCTGAAATCCCAAATTAGGAGATGTCGCTGTCATATAGCTAACTGTTAATGAAAATGAAACCTTAGGGCTTTCAACAGTGCAGTTGCTGTAGCCAAGTTCGCTAGTTAGCAGTTGTCCGGCCTGAATGACTTGACTTCTCAAAGCAAAAAGCAGCTAAAGGCTGCTACTACTTACTTTCATTAGGTGTGTTAGCTGCTGTGAGAGTGTCCAGCCGCCTGTTATCGGTGTCGTCCTCTTTCTATGTAAGTCTTACTTAAGAAATCCTCAAACACAGACCCTTGTTTTTGCGAGCACTCCCATTTCCATATCACAAGTCACAAACACCAGACTGCGTTTTCACGTCACACCAAGACGTAACGGGTTACGGCAACGTGCGTACGTAGAGAGGGGCGTGGTTTCAAATCATAAATAAAAAAACGAAAATTCTATAACATTCTGTACATATTGCAGCATTTCTGATTAATTTCTGAGACATATATCTCCAGGAGCATATAGAAGTGTCCTTCTTCATGTTGTATTGAAAACAGGCATTACAGATAAATAAATATGAAGACTACTGCGCTCAACTGAAGACAAATAATGGGGAGTTGGAGTGTGTATAACCAAAGTCAAAATCCAAAACACAAAAAGGGGAGTTCACACACCTTTTTTAAAAATTTTATTTCAAAATGTCCACATTAGCACAGGATGCACTTTTCCCTATCTCACAGATTTTTGAGCTAAATAAAAACAGATTCTTAAAAAAATAGTCATCCATATTGTAAAGCTAACCGGAGGAGGGAGGGTAATCTAGCCTAATGAGTGACAACGTTTTCTTGTTGGGCGACAAATGTCGGCGTTCTGATACAAGAGCTGAAATGTGTCTGGGGGGTTTTAGTTGCAAAACGTGGACTCAGTATAGGGAACTGTAAAGACTAAGTGAAGTCCTTGAGTAAACTGTCTGCCACTAATTGTTTCAAAGTGTGTTAGGACATCTTCTGACTATTTACTGTATTTATTTTACAGTATCTTTCTTCTGCCTCCATCATCGATGAGGCTGTGCCATTGATTCAGTCCGTTGTCTGCTCACACTCACTTGTCACAGATCTATAAATGACAAGTGCGCAGCACGACGGACTGCTGTTGCGGTGACGAGTAAATCCAGATGCTGTGTAATCTGCGAAACTGCACCGTCCGCGCTCCAACGGACCAGTGGGCTTTTTTTTCCCCTTCTTAACCAGACGACGGGGCGGAAACGACACATTTCGCTGTAGCCAAGCTAGCGGTTCTGTATTTTCACAACAAACCAACATAAACAGACGTAGCCGCCGTATTATTGCGAGACAAGGCTGTTCGCGTTTTTAAATTTCGGTTCGGGTGGAACTTTTAAAACCAGTTAAATTTGTAAGACACCGGTGAGTTTGATTTCTGTTTTCCCTCCTCCGTCCTAACGTGTTGTTACGGTTGATTGTGCACGAGTCTAACATTAGCTAGCCGATAATGTGCATATTTTCAGTGGCGGATGGAAAGCGGTTCTGCGCTTAGTTAGGAGACGCGTTTCATACCAAAATATGACTAATAATAATCACTGTAATCGACACACATTCCAGACTATGTTAGTTGCTAACGGGAAAGCAATATGGAGGAGACACCAGGTAGCTGCAAACCGGGTTCTTCAAGGCTTTGTCGTGCGGCTGGTTTCTCTCTCTCCTCGCTAGCTAATGTTAGCAGCGGAAATCTCCCCAAAATTGAGGATGCATGGGTTTTTATACACCACGTCAGTTTAAAGTAGGTCAAAATATTCGTTTTATTATCAGCTCTGCATTTCCACGCCAGCCTGACTGTCCGCTCAACCGCTGCCAGGTGTTGCAAACATTGCACAGCCATGTCCCCCTCCCCTCCCCCCGTTCTGCCATCGCTTTATCAATTAGTAAAATTATAAACACCAAGGTAGCTACTCTGTGCAATCATCTTGTTAACGGTGATCAATAATACATTTAATGAGTCCATATTTTGCATTCCCGCTAAGATGCATTCGCCTCCCATTAGAGGTCCAGTGAGTTTACACCATGTCGTGAGGTACACGGGTAACTTCAGGAAATGCAGATCAGTATAAATCAATAACTGAGACCAAATTAGCTGATCGACAAAAACGTAATCATCTCTAAGGTATTTTTATGATCGATTATCATTTGAGTCATTTTGCAAGATAAATTATTAATACAATGCTTAAACACGGATTCCAGCTCAGGTGAGAGGAGGTCCCGCCTTTTGGGCAAACATCATTGGAAAGTTATTGATAGAGGGTTTCTGCCCTAGACAAAGAAAACATACGCATAACAGGCCATAAAGAAGTTTTAGGTTTGATTAGATTAGATTCAACTTTACAAGTACAAGGCAACGAAATACAGTTTAGCATCTAACCAGAAGTGCAGTGTGCACAGTATCTACAGTCTGTACAGTCAGAACCAATTTACCGATGGATATGTACAATTGATATTTACAATAAGATATGTGGGGTAATGTACGATCTACAACATGGATTCAAATTGCAAGTAATGGACAAGGCACATTAAGCTTAGAATTTGAATCATAGTCTTGTACATCGTGCATTACCCTACATATCTTACTATAAATATCAATTGTACATATCCATGGGTAAATTAGTTCTGACTGTACAGACTGTTAAGTTATGAGACATTATTTGCTGGTGGTCTGCATTGCCTCACACGGTCACCCGTGTATTTTGTTCAATGAATCCCATTCTCCAATGCTGTTTTCTCCTTTCTACCATCTTGATTCCTGCTTGCTTCCTTCATGCAACAATCTTGACGTTGACCAGGAACCTGCTGGTCCCCAGGTCTACCTGATGAGTATGAGCCTGACTACAGAACCCTCTAGCGATGGTCCTACTGTTACAGAAGGTCTCATGTATCATTATTTTCTAACATAAATGTATCTGTATCACTTGTCCTTGTGGGGTAAGGTGTGTGTCAAGAGTCAAGGAATGAATACCAGTAATGTATGTGAGCAAAGTGGCAATGTAAATGTTTGTCATCCATTTGAACCTGTACTCAGCAAAGTGACATGTCACAA
Source organism: Monopterus albus (assembly GCF_001952655.1). Taxonomy (NCBI): domain Eukaryota; kingdom Metazoa; phylum Chordata; class Actinopteri; order Synbranchiformes; family Synbranchidae; genus Monopterus; species Monopterus albus. The sequence goes on along the minus strand of NW_018127947.1, from coordinate 480,109 downwards.
AGAAATGTGAATATCTAAAACTGGATCTCAAACACCTGCGGGCAGAGACCGTTTTCCGTTTCAAGGCTCAGCAGCTGTTAAAAAAAGCAAGTGTCCTCAGGAATGGTAACTTTCTGCTCATTGCTCCTGCTTCTCACCCATCAGAGAGCAAAATGACTTCAGCTGAGAAGAAGGACAAGAAGGCAGATGATGTGCCGGAGGAGGAGGAGGAGGAGGAAGAATATGTGGTGGAAAAGGTACTGAATCGGCGGGTGGTGAAAGGAAGAGTAGAGTACCTTCTCAAGTGGAAAGGCTTCTCTGAGTGAGTTTGACTGTGGAGTTGTTATTCTAAACATATTTAAAGGTGTCTTTAATAAATGCCAGAGAAATTCTGGTGGGCTCATGTCACTTCGTTCACTCAGTCCTCTAAATCAGAGCTTGTGATTAAATTAGAACATAGAAAAGAATTAAGTACTGGCTTCTTTATCAGCTGACAAATACTGTACTGATATCTGCAGTGAAGATAACACATGGGAGCCAGAAGACAACTTGGACTGTCCAGATTTGATTGCAGAATTTCTGCAGTCACAGAAATCGGCACACGATGGAAAGAGGAAGGCGACCGGAGACGCAGAAGGAGATGAAAGTAAATCAAAGAAGAAAAAAGATGATGTAAGTCCAAATTCCTAGTTTTCCATCCTCCACGCGTAGTATAGATTCTGTGTGCTCACACATCCACTGTCTGCAAACTTTTCAGGAGTTTGTTTTGGTTCCGGCATTCAGAGAATGAATTACCCACAGGTGTTTTCCAAACAGATGTGGTGCTGACCCAAAACAGCATTTAATTGTAGAATATTGTACAAATATGTAGAGCACAAATGACTAGTTGGGTAGTCAAATGTGCAACAAACATGCTGAGCATTCACAGGTTTCAGCTCCTCAAATTTGAAGGTCTGACACTGTTATTTGTCATACATACAGAGTGAAGTAAACACCTCTTTAGGCTTTGGACAAATTCAGAAAATAATCAGCATTCAAAGTAATTGTTAGCTGCAGTTCTACAAATATATAGAAGAAAAAATATGACACTGAGGTTAATTCAAGAATGTTAAACAGTGAAGCTGAGTGTGTCACAGTCTGAACTTTTGGATTCAGTCTCAACAAACCAAGGGGGCAGCATTGTTGACCCACACTCCTTCATTATGCTGATCAGTATCTGGGCGTCTATTGGAACTACACACAGACATCATCAAATTAACATTAGCTCTACGTGTGCAGCCATTTTTGGCCTGCTTTTATAGCAGTTTCTGTGTCAGTCCTTGACTTGTTTTAAATTCAGATCCAGTTCATGCTAAAATCTTGATTTTGATTAAGTGAGGTTGCATTTTACTGTGTAATCCTCAGACAGAGAAGCTAAGGGGATTCGCTCGGGGTCTGGATCCAGAAAGGATTATTGGTGCCACAGATTCCACAGGAGAACTCATGTTCCTCATGAAATGGTGTGTATGCACTGTACAGCACAGTAACAGCTGAGACTGAATGTCGGTGCCTGACAGACTGCCCTGTTTGTTGGGGATTTAAATGTAATTACATTTTTGTCTGTGCACGGTTAGCTGCATTTGTTGTGTGCTTGATGTTTGTATAGGAAGAACTCAGATGAAGCTGACCTGGTGCCAGCGAAGGAGGCTAACGTGAAGTGTCCACAGGTGGTCATCTCGTTCTACGAGGAGAGACTCACTTGGCACTCATATCCCTCCGAAGACGAGAAGAAGGACGACAAAAACTAACACGGGGAAGAAAGAAAAACTGTAGTTTTGAACTTCGCTGTATTTGAACAGGGGGGTGGGGGGGGGGGGGGTCAGGGAAGGGTGCAGAGATAAGCAAGGCACCACTGGACTCATTTGTCTTTTGGTGTAGTATCTGTCACTTGACTCCACTTTTATCTGGATAAAATCTAAGTGTATATATGCTTCAGATTTGCTTGACAAAACCCAGACGAAAGGAGCTGTAACACGCAGTGTTAATTTTTCGTATCCATTCCAGTTTTACGAGTCGTTCGGCAGATTCAGCATCATTTTCAGTTATTTGGTCCAGTGCCCGCTCATCATGCCATGATGTTGTATCAGTGAGGTGATGTTTTTATTTTATTAGTGTGCCTTTTTTTACTTAGTTTACTGGTGCTTTTAAAGGTAAACGGTCATCTTAGCTTTTTCCTTAGGCAGCTTGGTGTACAGCTCTGAACTCTTCAGTGATTCATTTGGTTATTGCTAATCTCTGTAGTGCTTCTCCTTCTAATGTCTTGCTTGTTGCTTTTGGAGAATAAAGCACTTTTTGTTACTGTGCTGTTTCACGCTGGTGTCACCTTTTACTACTAGTAAGGCCGCAGCTAATTATTTTCTCAATCAATTGTTTGCTCTAAAACAGTGAAAATGCCCGTCACAGTGGTCAGGAGTTCATTTTTTAAATGTCTGGTTTTGTACCACCAAGTTGAAAATGCAGTCACTCTGAGATTAAGAAAAGCAGCAAATATTTACATTTGAGAACAGTAATAAAAATATGTGATTCATTTAGTCAATAAGGTGCATCTCTGTTACCAGTTCTGGCTATTTGTGGTCCTGGGGCTCCTTCAAAGAGCCTGGTTGTTTTATCAGGATAAGTCCCTCAAATCTGCAACATGGACCGGCCCAGTTGCCTCAACCGAGCCCTGGTCATCCAGTAAAACAGAGAACACAAGAGTTACAGGTGAAAATAAAAACACTTTATTAATCAATAAAAACAATTCTTGATTGCCAGCAAATATCTGAAAACAGGAAACCACATCCAAACTCAAAGCAGAGGGTCAGACTGCTATGGAAACATTTGACAAACGACATGGATCATGACAAACATGAAAATATTTACAGAACCGGACAGACAAAAAAGTGCACTAAGTAGTAGCAGTACTAAATAGTTGGTGTTACACTGGAGTGAATGTTAACCAGAGTTTCATGCCTGAATATCACACTGAATGAGGACATTTCTCCTTTCAGACTGTTGCAAGTTCTCTTCAGCCTCTTGTAAATATTCTAGCATAACTACAACCTCAGCTGACCAATTTTACTTAGAGGGTGGTGTAACATACGGACAAACTTCATTCAAACAGACAAGTAATAGCACTTCTACTTTGAGAACGTTTTTCTTCAGCTCTCAAAACCTGAAACGTGAACATAATGAGATCGTGAAATAAAGGCATTCAAATTAAAGTGGCCACGACACACGCTGCCATTTCACACATTCAAATACCTTTTACCTGGTATAACAGCTTGGCTCACGTTGTTACCAACACTAAAACTGAAAGATACAGGACTTGTAACATCTCAGCCAAACATCTTGGCTTTACAGCAGTTAAAAATGGCCTCCGGTGGCTCGCAACAGGGTAACGCTGGCAAATATCGCTACACCACAGTGACGACTGTGCCTGCTTTAGGTTTAGGCTTAAAACGGGGCATCCAAGAGGAAAGAAAGACAAATAATCCACAGCGTGGTTCTGTTGTAGCCTGGGCTTGGCAGTACTCTCTGAAGCTCCTGGCCCATCACAGTATCTTAAATTCCTCTGGTGATTCCAGGCTCCACGTTAGGTTTCCAAATCAACAAAAGTGTAGGCTTTTATGTAAAGCTGATGTGGCTAGACCTAATAACCTTGATTATAGTACAGATTATGAACAGTTAATAAGAGCCTTCCTAAACACAGCTCCCGCATTTAAACCTGCAGCGAAGGAACAGCGACAGACACGGCAAAATGCATATAGCCAAGCCTTTTAAAGACAAATTACAGTGCTATGTATAATTTATAAGAAAGTTGATACACTTTGCAATGCAGTGTGCCTCCTCCCTAAAGCATCCATCTGCTCCTCCTGCAGGACTTCACCTCCAGGCCTCTTTCAGCAGTGACCAGCCTGGGAACACAACCTCCTCTCACACATCTAGCCCAATCTGTTTAGGGCCTCAGATGCCACTCACACACTGACTCAAAACTGAAATACAAACCTACAGAATTAGAGTGCAGCGTTTGAGCATTTAAGATGGATTCAGATCAAGTGATGTGCACTATACAACCTTTGGTTAGTATAGGTATAGGTGTTAATGGCATCCTAAGATGATGGACTTTCTTTAGCCTTTGGTATCTAAACTCCCACAATCATAGGTGCTGTTCTTTGCCTGAAGATTTGCAACTTAAAAGCATCAGTGACTATGAAAATCACCAAGTCTCCAGGATGGGGTGTGATCTGATAGTCCTTTAAAACCTTCGGTGCATAGCTATTCCAACCATCCTTGTTGACAGTTCTTTTCCTCCCATTACCGGTCCCTTCTTTTACCCTACATTCTTATCCATCCTCGTGGTTTGGTGCAAAAGGGTAAAGAGCGGCTAAAGTTTCTCTAATAGCTCGTTTTATGTCCTTTCATATCCCTCTTCTCCTTGTTTGTTTTCCACCATCTAAATAATGAAATATCAGTACTCAAACAAAGAGCTACTTCTTCTTCAAAGTTGTTTCCACAAAAAGAAATGTAGGAACAGATTTAAAAGGGAGAAACTAATGCAGGAAGAGTAGTCAACAATGCCATTTCTCTACTCACCATAATCTTCTTAAAGGAAAAAAGGGCATCTCTCTTGCATCTTCATAAATCTTTCATATTGATTTATCAAAGTAATAGTGATGACAGCAGTTTGTCCCCCTCACTTCTTTTTGTCTTTTTGTTTTTTCTCAGGCTTACGGTTCTGCTCAGCAGTTGTCACGCTGCGGGGCATGATCAGTACGCTGCCATCAGCGCTGTACTGGAGCGAGAACTCACCGGGAGGATAGGGCCGGCCCTCATTATCCCGCAGCTGAGTGAACACCTCATGGTAAAGACTTTGTACCTTCTGCTTCATCTGACGGATGGAACGAATGAACTCCATCTTCTCCTTCAGTAGCCGCGCCTTGTCACGCCTCAGGTCTTGGACACCCTGTTCCAGATTTATGATGGTGTCCAGTTTGCGCTTGCGGCAGTTCTGGGCCGCCATCTTGTTCTTGCCACGCCTGCGGATGTCACGGATGAGGGCTAGCTGGGCTTCACTCAGGTGGTGCTTGGCCAGAAGCTCGTTGAACTCCTCGACAGGCAGGTTGATGATCTTGTCGTTGGAGAAGGGGATTTTCATGGCCCGGGCTCGGTATTCGTCACGGCTCGAGTGTTTGTCAAGCAAGTCAATGAGGAGGCTGAAGCTTTGAGTTCTGTTTGTCGCGACCGTTCTTCTTGCCAGCTGAGATGGGGAGCTCAGAGTGCTCAGAGAAGGCAGAGGAAAGCGGCAGGTTGTAAGTATGATTATGGCTAATGCTGTCGAGCTGAGGGAGGCTGTGGAACTGGGATGGGTCCTGATAGCTCATACGGCAGAGTTTGCTATACCCAGGCTGATAACCTCCAACGGCACCTTCCTCTGTCTCCACAGTGGCCACCTCAGAGTCAGTACTGTATCCCACAGCTCCCTCCTCTGAGAAGGTGGCAGACATTGACGAGGAAGAGGCTGCAGAGGAGCAGGATGTCTCTGAGCTACTTGGGGAGGCTGGGCTGTGGCTGGAGTCCAGGGAAAGACCAGAATCTGAGTCAAGCTCATCCTCCAGCTGGGAAGCCTGAGCCTGGCTGAAGCCCTCCTCCATGGCAAGGTCCAGCAGGCTGATCTCATCAAGCATGGACTCCTCAAGCAAGACGCTGAATGGATCAGGGAGGATAGGTGTGGCTGTCATGTTGTTACTGGAGCTGTTTATGTGTGGTGGGAGAAAGATCCCAGTCAGGTTAGTGGCTCCAAATGTGGAGTTGATGTTGGTGGAGTTGCTGGAGGAAAGTCTGAGCATGGTGGTTCTTGGGGTGATGTTAATGGACTCCAGCTGGGGATGAAAAATCTGGGGGAAGTCTTGGCTGCAGCTGGGGAGGGAGGCCTGGTGAAGGCTGACATCTTGGTTTATCGGTGTTGGATGAGAATGTTCAAAGTTTGCTGTGGTGTTTGATTCAGTTGTCCCATTTGTGTCATTGACACTGCTGGAGTTGGGGTGCACTGAAGTGTTGTTCACTTCCATTGCCTTCCAACAGAAAGATTTTATTAGGGGAAATCTACATAGATCTCAAATTATAACAGCCATTTTTGTGCAAAATAATTACGACATAAAATCTGTTATTCCTGCTATTTATGTCGTTCTTTGACATATTTCAGAGGCACGTTTTCATTCTTCCACATTTGCTTTGATCCTAAAATCACACATGTTGAAAAGTGAAGGCTTTTCTCTGAATTTGCTATCAGCTTTCCATTTGGACCAACCTCATGAAGACAAATAAATACATCCCACACATTCAGAAATGAAACACTGAAAAAGGCGCAACATACTTGTAGCTCCATGATGGCCATGATGTCTTGCCACTGCTGCTCCAGGTCTGACTGTGGCTCTGCTGGGGGCAGCTGTGGTGCCAGAGGGAGGGCCTGAGATGTAGAAGGAACTTCTTCAATGGTAACTGTGGTTTCTGGGGTCACAACAGGGGCTGGAAACTAAATGAAAATGTCCTACATTTTAATATAACAGTTTTTCCACAGCAAGTAATATATTAATATCTTGCTGTACACTACTTGCATTTCATGTGAAACAATGTTTTTTTTTGCTTTTACCTCAGATTCTTCTCCAAAAGGAAATGTGGCCTCCAGCAGCCTCAGGCATTCTTGCAGAGACAGTGAAGTCTGTGAGCCGAGATTTGGGAGCTGGGCACCAACAGAAGAACACATCAAAACAGTATTTATTCTGTTAGGGCACTTTCACACCGGCAATTTGGTTCAATCTGATCTGGACCAAGGAAAAAAAAAAAAAAAAAAAAGGGATAAATCATTTTAGTTCTGACAACAGACCCTTGTGGGGAAATCCCATGTCACAGACCGATAGCAGGCCATGTTCCAACCACCAATGAACAGCTCACCAGAAGTGCACCCCCAGTCTGACCAGCAGTTTTCACACAAGTCTGAACAAGCTGTTACGAAACACACAGGTGAGGTGTGTCTTGATTAAATGTCGGTTTAGTTCAGTGTCCTAAACAGACACCTTTGTGCCATATTAGTGTGTTGCATTAATGAAACCTTGCATTGTTAATAAATATTCTGTGTATTTTGCCTAGTTCATGCTCAGCTGCGCTGGTCAAGTCAGACCATTCTGACACAGTATAAAAAGAACAACTTTTTTTGCATTTGCTTCTTTATCAGTTTAAGCTTCTCCATAAAACATTACAGATGTCATGAATACCACAAATATGAGCGCTGAATTTGCTGCGTGTGTGTGTGCACCAGGAGTTTTTGTTACATTTATATGTCACAGGGGAGAGCAATTCTGAAATCCACTAATCTACTGAAAATTGCTCTTGGATGTTATAAATGTGTATCACAGCTTGGTAAACTGAGCTTGTGTGCAGCTTGTTGGGTCACTAAAACTTAAACATCTGTCTACACAGCCAGTGTGACTCAACAACAAGATGACATTACTATATACAAACAGCAATTCTACAGTTTTTTCATCCCACATGTTTTTTGCAAATGGTGAAAATAAACAATTTGGAAATGTTTCCATGAATATAGACTCATTTTCAGCAGATCAAATTATCTTTTATCTCAGAGCTTTAATTTTGCTTTATGTTGTGTGAGGCAGTTAACTGGGCCTCCTCCCACTGGACAATAGGAGATAAAGAGCCGCTTAATCTACCAACCTGCTCTGGAATACTCTCTCCTGTCTCCCCGTCTACTAGCTGAGCCCCTTGTAGGTTTACTCCATTTCTCCAGCTCTCTTGTTCCTCATTCCCCTCTTTGTTCTCCTGTGGGTTGGGCTTCTCCTCACTCTCCTTCAGACGGTTGCTGTAGTTGAACACTTCTCTTCCTGCACCAAGGTCGATGTCCTGTCGCCACAGGATGTCAATCAAGTCAATGTCCTGGAAAAACATACAGCAACCACTGGAAAATGGCCCTTTAAAGAGAAAAGTTATTTTGACAATCTGGTATTGTGCAGGCATTCAATGTATCAAAATCTAATTCATAATGTAGCAATGTAGAAATGAAACCCAACATATCTGGGTTATTTATGGTTTACAATATTTATTTATTTATGATAATAAGCCAGCACATATACTGCTCATCTTTTATACAAGCAGTTTGGCTTTTTATTTAATTTGAGTGGGTTATTTTGGAAGGAAAGAGTCATATCATGTAACCGAAATATGGTCAGATGACGCAACCATGACTTAATCACTCTGGCATGGTGGTTATCATGTGATCAGAAAGCTGCTTCAGTTTATCATAGTCAAAGAATGACTTTGTGTGTGTGTGTCCCTAAATCCACTGTTACATAAAAAAAGAACCACTAACAATGTTGAACTACTATAGATAGAAATTTGTATTGTTAATGTTTCTATCATGCCATTTTAAGAGCATATATTAAGGAAGATGACTGTATGCTGTACATTTAAAAGTAGCACGCTGAGGGCCAACATAAACTGTGACCACAGCTGTAATGAATGTGACTCAACTGGTTTGGTTAAAAATACCTGACACTGGTAGAAAACGGTGTCGACCATGAAAAATACAGGTGTTTTCACCTAAACTCAGTTTATACTTTTTTACATTTTTTGTAGCTAACTTGTGTTTTGTACTGACATAACCCAAACTGTAGTGAAATGCAATAAAAATAATATCAGACTGATTAATCTAAGTTGCCCCTTGTTAAGTGGACAAGAAGACTAAAGTTTTGTGTGCATATAATTGATTTTTGTTAACAGGAAACACTAGTTTAGCACTAAATTAGGCCATTCATAAACTGTACATACAACCTAATATTTGATTTCTCAACTGCTTGGTCTACTTTAGCATAAGCATTGACTAAATGCTGCTGTGTGACAGACAGTGTTGACAACGAGCGACTGTGAAAAGGGGGTGTTTCCCCTCCGGGACAGATGTTCCCCAAGTGTTAGCTGCTTTACCTCTTTGGTGAGGTCGTCATTTCCATCCCTGCTGCCCTGCTCCTGGTTCCCCTCTGGGGCCACAGCTCCCAGGCTGCTGTCCGTTGTGGTCAGGTTGTACGTGGATTCAGGTGCTCCACTTCCTCCCCTCATGGCCGGGGTAGCGTCAGGGTTGTTAACGTCCTCTAGGCCGGCCCCATTGTCCAGGATGATGCTGGGGCTGGACTGGCTGCTGGCAGACACCACAGTCTCAGAGTCACGATGCACTAGCCAGGTGGTGAGTTCGGTACTGGGTACAGCAAAGCGA
>NW_018127947.1:441447-470819 GCF_001952655.1 Monopterus albus | reverse complement strand
CTCTTTGGATGAATGCCATAGCCGTCCAGCGTGTTGCGCAGATTGTGAAACTGTGTCTGGGTGTAGGCTGAGCTAGGGCCCAGGATGATCTCTCTCAGTGGAGGCAGCTGATTGTTTAGATAGGTGTCAACGTCCACCCGCACCCCAATGAGACTCAGAAGGATGGTGAACTGAATCAGGCCCTCTGTGAAGTACTTTTTCAGGTAAAGCATTTCTTTACAAAGGAACAAAAACTGAAAGTAAAAAGTAAAAACAAAAACAGGGCCTACTATTTTGAATTAATACTTCTGTACTAGCACGAGAAGATGGAAACAGATACATCAACATAAAAAAGTAGTTAAAGACAGTGAGGGGAGGGTCTTCAACAGGATTCTGTACATTCAAAAGGCGTGTAAGATCCAAGATGAGGTTCCCACTTCTGACAGTCCAGTCTGTGTTCAAAGCTTTGTTCTTCATAAAGTTCTCATCTTCCCATTCCTGACAAAAGTGAGAAATGGCATTTGATTGTTCCACTGCAAAATATGGTAGTTCAACATTACAACCACTGCCTTCAGCTCTGAGACACACGTCTTACCTACCTACATTTGCACCAGACACATGCTAATGAAAAGGAAAAAAATCAGGACTTGCTGCTAGTCCACTGCAAATACTCATCCTCCCAAGAATAGAGAAATAATGTCGGCTCGTATAGCGCAATGCATTTTCATTCTTGGATATTTAGCAGACCAGATGATGAACACACAGCTTTAGTAGGCATCACCCCACCCTAGCCAGGTCAAATACTTCTTGTGGGTGCTGCTGAAGGTGAATGAGAGTCGAGAAAGCTCGCTGGGCTGGCTAACACACGCACCAACGACAACGTTAGGTAGACAGGGCCCCTCCCTCCTCTGCTCAGCTGCGTCTATCTTCGTCCTTATGAAGTTAGCTTTGAGGGTATTAGCTACCTTGTGTTGAGAGCCAGCTACAGCTATTACACATTTACGATCACCTTGTTAACGATACATATCAAAAAGTAATAATAATATGAAATGGTACTATATTATCTAGTTAACTTGCATCTCTGTTTATCCTAAAAGGTGTCAGGTACCTCTACTAAATATTTCCTCTAGTGGCATCAAACAATCTCCCTGGCAACAAGTGGTGAAAGGATGATTGATAGTTTATTCAGCCATTCACAGAGCTCAACAGCGGCGACGACACATGACTCTAGCAAATGCCAGCCAATAAAAAATGCAATGAGGGTGGGGCTTCAAGAAAAGCTACTATTGGAACTCAAGGCGTGCTACGCTGTGCTAGCCTTGTAAGCTATCTTCTGCTAACAATCGTGAGCATCCAACTACTTTGAAAAGTAAGCTAAACTATGTACACTGCAGTGTTCACGCATTCACACACAAATACTGCCTATTCATGTGTGTGTCCGCTAACGTTAGCTAATGCCGTGAGTCACTACGATCCAAGTATCGGCTTGTAACGCATTAACGTTAACTGAAAACCTTTTGATATTAATACTTACGCGTGACGACTCTGTCTTCATCCCCTAAAGTCCTCTGTCACCTATCAACTGTATTCAAACCCGGTTTTAAAAATTCCGCAGTACTGCCCGATACAGCTTTCTCCTGCCTTTCCTCATTGAATGGCCCACCATGACTTGCAGAATTGCTAGCTGGCCCAGCTAGCATAGCAGCACCGCTTGACACCAAAACACGCTTTCACACAGAGCATGCGTAGAACATTCTAGTGGCAAGCGTTCATCGCCTCACTGAAATTCCCCCACTAATTTACAAGTTTCACACAATATACAAATACGTTCCAGTTTTTAAAGGTATTCAAAGTCAAAAACGTTGCCTCTTCAATAGAACTTATTTATTCCAAACAAGTTACCAAAATCAGTGTTGGAAGTAGCACTCAAGATAGTAATGTACTAGTTATTCCTAAATTGCCTACAGATACAACAATGTAAAATACGTCATTGCAAGTTAAAAATTGTATTAAAGGTGTACTTAAGTAAAAGTACATACATATAATCTATAAACTGTGCTTAAAGTTATTTGTTTTTGTCAATAATAAATATATAATTGAATTTATACATTTTGGACAATTTCACCAAAAACTGAAACATTTTGAGCTTCATAATCACAGATGTTAAGGTGGAAGTGTTGCATTGAATTGTATACAATTGTACAGGTGTACTTAATTAAGTGGCCAGATATATAAACGATTTGTAAAATGGCAAATGTAAATGTGTTTAAATCTAAAAAATGTAAAGAACACAAAATACTTTAAATTAAATACCACTTTTATTTGTTTCTGTAGATTATGACAAAATACTGTCTGAGAAGCTCATTATATATTAACCCCCATCAGGTTGACAGGCCTGTTGTGGTAGCGCTTTGAAATGTCAGCTTCAATCTGCAAAAAATGACAGTTGACAGTCAGATAATGGCAAAAATACACATTACTGTAATGTATATTAATTATAAGCCTTATTCCTTTCAGTTAATCTACAGTATAATCTTTTAATCTGAGTAAATACTGTATTAACAGAACTAGAATTTGCTTCCTAATGATTACTGAACTCCAAAGGGTGACAAAAATGCCACACAATCTGGGCTTTCTAGTGACTTGAGAAACCGCCAACCTAGTGAACAAATGGAACAGGAGAAAATAATTTGCTACCAGTTTCTGGAGCTCCCGGGTGCATCCTGCCAGCAGGTCAACACGAGGCTCCAGTCGGGACTGCTCCTTCAGGGCTTCCTGCCTTTTCTCAGCCATCGTGGTCCCTTTCAGCACCAGAATGTCTGCCTGCTTCAGTTTCTGTCTCAGCACCTCTGACACACGTTCAACATACCTAAACACACGCATTTCAGATAAAGAATTATGATAAAAGGTGCATGTGTTACATTTCAGAAGTAAAAGACTGTCATGCTGGATTTATGGACTGTTGCTCCAGTTACATCAGATCCTGTGTAAATTAAGCAGGTAAAAATAATTTATGCAACTGAGATCCATCAGTTATGGCAGCATACCGTGGTGAGGCTTGGATCATAAACAGATGCTGCATCCGGACAGAGGTGAGTCGGCCCAGAAGGTCCTGCACCTCAGATAACATCTCGCGGATATGCTCACAGGTCTGGCCTTGTATGATAGAGGGGGCCAGCTGGAACTGGCTCATAGCTACCACATCTCCCTCTTCTCCCATCTCACTCAAGCGCTGGGTCAGAAATACTTCAAGCTGCACAAACACAACAAACCAGCATCGCTTCTCTGTGTCAGATGCACCAATCTGTCATTCAAATACTCATTCCACACCCATAGCCCTTGCGGTTTGTAATAACTGTTTCTGAACTTGCACCCAAAATATGTGAGTGAAGCCTAAATTAACAGATTTTGACCATGTGGGGGCAGTGGAAACAAGCTGCAAACCCAAAACCTGACATAAAAACCCTGTAATGTTGATATGACAAACTTAACAGCAGTTTCTTATTTAGACATCCAACAGATACACAGGAACATCATATATTCAGAGCTGTATTTGATTCTGCCTGATGAATGGAAATCCAACATTTTGTCTCCTTTCTAGCACTATCTGGTCAACTACAACATTAAGTAGCTTTGTCAATAATAAATTATTATTAGTTGCAGCTCTAACGTGTATGCTGTGATCACAGTTCTGATGACATTATCTTATACACAAAGATCACATGGAAGCACAGTCTTCCAAAGGTAATCTTACACTACATGGTTGTATTCTTTACCTCCATTAGCTCATCGATAAACTGGCTGCGTGACTGAGAGTTTTCCAGTATAGTCAAAGCATCCTCACCCCTTGCCACACCCTCAGGACCTACAAGGTCATACACTCATCTTTAGCAAACTGATTTCAACAGATGAGCATGTGGTAACGATTATAAAACAGTACATACAGTCTGTGCCTGCATCTACAATTTCAAATTCAGCGGGAGCTGCTTCACTGTCACCCCAGTCGATACCGCCTGCACCAGAGTCCTGTGGAGGGAGACAAATACTGTAAGTTAGTGCAGTGGTTCCCAAACCTTTTCTGGCAGACAACTGAACTGTCAATGTTTAAGTCAATTTTGTAAAGTCTGCATATACCTTCAACCATTCATCCACTACTTTCATTCATACACTAACTATCTCTTACTAATATTATGTATGTATACTAGGTGTTAATATAACCCTTTTGTAGAGACTGTTCTTTATTTATTGGGATATATAGACATTAACTGTGATGAACACAAAGTAAAGCACAGATATGTTCCGGTGTCATACCTCAGAGTTTGGCTCCAGACTGATCCCCCAGTCTATACCATCCTCAACTGTGATGCCAGAATTAAAACCCTGTGTATCTGTTGCTTTGCCAAAGTCGCCCCAGTCAATCTGAAGGAAGTTTTACCAAAGATTTTTATTAGAGGTTTTATCAAAGAAATGACAGTGGTGAGGAAAATCAGTTTGAACTGTGTATTGCAGAAAAATCCTGACAGTGAAATCTGATTAGTAACCATGTTCATTTGAATTAGGCCTCAGTTTAGAAAATGAAACTACATAACAAAAGAAGAGATGAATAAAAAAAAAAAAAAAAAAAAAAGAGTTTGGCTTAAGACATTTTTACTTTGGATGTATTCATGTGTAATATGACCCTGTTGAATGCTTTCTATGGAGACAGTAACACTGACCGTGTCCTCTGTGGCTGTGGCAGGAGGTGCGTCCTCCACAACTGGCCTCTCAACAACTGTGGGGACTTTCCCTGTTCTCCACTCATAAAACGTTGTGTTTCCTCTCTTCTGGGCAAACGTCAGCATGGGCAGGACCGGCTCAGACCTACAAATAATGACAGTGAAATAAAACACTTTGGTTTATTTTACTGTATTTTGTTCTTTGGTTCTAGAAGCTTCACATAGTATTTACACTTCTGTTAGAATTGTGTGTATATATACTAAGAAATGTATTTATATCAATCTAGTAAATAATACAATAGGAAACCTGTTTGGGCCTTCCAAATTAATGGTAGTCCATGAAGTACAAACCTTTATTTCTTATAGGGCTGAGCTGCACAGTGCAAGCCAGTAAAATAAAGCTGTTAGAAATGCAGAGCAAAAGACAGTGTGAATAAATGTGGACTGTTTTGATTATGTGCTCACCATTCACATACAAAGTTTGTGAAAGCGGTGTAAAGTTGGATGTGTTTCTCTAACTTTGCTGCATCCTTCCCGACTTCGTCAAGAACTGCTGGTAAGTCTTTCACCAGAGCCTGAAGCTCACGGGCCACATTTTCTCCCTGGAAGATGACGACAGTCGAGCAACAGGAGGGTGAATAGCTTCAAGAGTCTGGACATGCATCATGCCAGTTCATCTGTTTAATATTACACATTTTGAACACTGCACAATATCAGTGTAAGGTTTAATGTTGTGGTGGCTGTGACCGTACACTTACTGTGATGCCATACTGTTTACAGGCAGCATAGTAGCGTTGCCTCAGGTCTGCGGCTGAGCTCTGGCACTCCACTTCTCGCCTGCTCAGCTCCTGCTGCAGCTGCTGGGCTTTGGCCAGCTGCCTCCTCAGAGCCGGGCCTTCATAGCTTATGTTGCGACTCAGCAAGCTGGCCACCTCCACTGGGACACACAAACACATTTTCATTATTCAAGAATTCTGAACCCGCAATTATTCAGTTTCTATGCTAATGATGCAGAAATAACTTGAACAGCAGCTACAAAAAATATGCCTTCTTCAGTTTAGGAGATAAATGGCTTTAGATTTTCTGGATTCCAAGAGAATGACAACACGCTCTGCAAACAGTAATATAGCAACATGATTAATAATGCCTTCCTACCCTGTAAAAGACAGGACACAGATTAACAGAGAATGCAAATGTTGCCATACTATGAAAAATTCAGAGATATGGGGGTTTCCCTTGTTTCTATATCACACTTACCCAGATAGACATTATCTGCCTCATAAAGGGCCACAATCTCCTGCCAGTCCTGTAAGAGAAACAAACCACTGTTCAAGTAGTAGCTAGCAGTTTTAGAGGTTTAGGAGCAGAGGAACATGGCACATGGTTTGAAACACTAACTGTAAACTGTGACTGACAGACCTGTTATCAGTGACGACAGCAACTTGTTTGATTCCTCTCACCTTCATCCTCTGAGATGAATATCTGCCAAAGATGTTCTTGGAGGAAGCCTCTGTTCTCTTCAGTATCTCCACGATCCTCAAGCAGTGAAAGTAGTGAATGTCTACCAGTCAAACAAAATAAGTTGTTTAAAAATAGTCTTTTAGCTATTTTGTTGAAAGCTAATAATTTCAATCCATATCCAAACAATCCACATACTGATACAGCTGAAGAATAAAACTGCAATGTATGATACATAGTTTTCAAATAAGGACTTTTCTTATAACTCAAGAGCAAAAAAGAGAGATTTTGTTGTTGGACAAAGTATGTGGGAAATATAGTAGTGGAAAGTAACATTAATATAAACAAAAACAAATAACATATTTGCTTTGTATGATAAAAATATAAAGGTTTTATTGTCAATTAAAACTAAATAGTGAAAAGCAGCAGAGAGCTGATATAACTGAGGCTTTGAAGATTCTGGAAATACAGTACCTTCAAAATGAAGCGTTAATAAACAACTTCCTAGCTTCATCGAGGTTTTGTGTTTCAGAAAAATGCATCCTTAGATCTGTGACTTAAATGTTGTAAAAGCACATTAGAGGCACCTACAGGATCCTGAGAGGAGCTGCTTGATTTCCTCGTTCTCTGGCATGTCCTGAATGGCAGCATTGATCTTCTCTCTGATTACTTTCACTGCGCTCTGCCATTTCAGATTACAATGCCGTCGATCCAGCAGCCAGTCTGTGGACATACAAATGATTACAATTCATATCTGCACTCACTAACCCACGATCACAAAGTGAACACATGCTTTTAGACATTTCTGCAAATGCATGAAAAATTAAAGACTCCAATCTCTTTTACAGAAGTATTCAGCCCCTTCATTTTATTTTTTTTAAATATATATATAAATACAATGTGTTTTTTTTCTCACCCAAAAGCTTGCTGGTTTGTATGTCGATGGGAACGTCTTGAATATTCTGTTCAAGCGAGAAAACAGTCAAAACATTAGTTATGTACACTTTCCTGTCTAGCAGCAGTAACGCTGACGTTACCAAACACAGGGTGAGCGTGTTACATTCTTGTGCGACTTGTATCTTTACTAGATTTACACTGGAACACTGCACAATAAAGATGACAAACTGTTTTCTGTAACGTTGCTGCTGTGAGACTGTGTATTTTGGACAGCTAGCCACCGTTAGCTAGCAGGCGTATTGATACGGAGTCAGAGAGACTTTATTTCATCTTACCTCCATTGTCTTTTAACCTTTTAACAAAAACAAAGGCGAGTCAAAAATTTTTATGACTTCATTGTAGATTTGATTAAAACGTTTAACCTATATCCAAGAATATTCTTTACCATCCAGAGATCACTGTTTATGACACGTTACTAGAAGAAGAGCCAATAGAAAGCAGTGATGTTACGTTGGTAAAAGAACTAACCAATCATGTTTTACTATGTTGATACCTAGTGCTGATTGGGGCTCTGATGTGGTGCAGTGACAAAGTCTGCCGGTAGGAGGCGATGCGGTCCTTTAACTATCTACATCTCTGCGATAATAATTTGTAGTAACACAAACTTCAGTCTAAAATGTAGTATCAATGTTATTAATGTGTAAGTGGTATTTTACTGTTGTATCTGCTCAAGGTGGAGCTAGTTTTAACAAATTCACATAAAGTTAGTTAGGTTGGTCCAGTGGTGTCCAAGCTAGTGGTCAGGAACCTCTAAAGGTTCACAACATAAATCTGAGGGGTCATGAGATGTTTAATGGGAGAGAAAATAGCAGTTCTGATATGGAAATCTGTATGCTCTTTTTATACCTTAGCACCAGTTTAATCTTTAAAAACGTTATTTTATAATCTTATCTTTCTAAGTAAACACTTACTCTGGAAAGTATTGTATGAGTAAAAAGTACAATATTTTACTCTAAGATGTAGTGGAGTAAAAATCCTAAGGTACTTTACATCATTCAATCAAATCAGGATATCTTGTGTATCATTTTTAAAACTAATTTTCTCAACCTTCTAATCCACTATATTTCAGAGGGACATTTATACTTTTTTTCTTTCATTGACAGCTACATTTACTTCTCAGATTGAGGTCATATAAAATATGATGCAGTGCTTCACTTTTAATTAAACTTACCAACTGTGTTTTATGTAGCAAACATTGGCTAAACAATGACAAATTACAACATAATATTCAAAAATGTGTTAATAATTGCATAACACTCAAGGAATGGGGTATTTCTGCATAAGGAATACTTTTACTTTTGTTACTTTATGCATTTAGCAGAAAATCCTGTTCTACCTTACATACTGAATGCAGGACACCTTTTGTAATGGGGTGTTTCACAATAAGGTATTTACTTTTACTTTAGTAATGGATTTGAGTACTTCTTCCACAACTGGTATTAATACAACACTATATTGTTTTATGAACTCCAAGCTGGACAGAAGTGAAAATGGATCGGTGCAGCCTTTTCTCTGACCTAGTATCAGGTCATTTGAATGGCAATAAAACTTGCAAAGTAAGCAGTCAGTCAGTTTCTGGGATTTTGCACAGCTCATGCAAAACATCAGAGGACCTCACCTCATTCAGATGATCTTTCAAATATTTCTCTCCAGCTTAAATTAATGACTAAGAGCTGTATAGGAGAACACAGATGACTTTATTCTGTGTCCAAGTTCCACATTAAAACAGACTTGGTTTTAATGGGAGAGTGATAAAGGGGTTTTCTTTGCAGCTCACATTAACCCTGTTGTGACTGATTTTGCTGTGCACTCGTCCAGCCGGAAGAAAGGTCTCACATGGTTGTAACATTTGCTCACTTGTGCACTTAGCTGGGCGGGCTTTGTGTGTGTGTGTTTGTGTTTCAGGAGGGTGTGTGCTAGCCTGGAGCGTACAGAGAGAGGTAGAGATGCTGCACCTGTGCATGCTCACCTGAGGAGAAGAAGAATAAAAACCACAGAGAGAGGAGTCAGAGAATCTGAAGGCATGATGGGGCAGTTTCACATCTGAGCAAATCTCCCTGAACCAACTCGCCATCCACAAGGTAAGAAAACACATTTGGGCACCTGAAAGTTATAAACTGTTGCAGAAACAGTTCTTGTTGCTTGGCAACAGATTGCCTAAAATAGCTCAATTAAAAGTGTAGGTTTGGTTTGTTATTGGTCTATTTGTAAAATATATCAAATTTTAAACAATACAATCAAAGAATAATTTCTGTTGTTCTCAGGATGTACTGCTGCTTCTCGAATATGAGGTTTTCATACTTTTTTGTCTTACCTGATAGTAAACTGTGTTTTTGATGGTTGCTTTATTGTGATGGGTCCTTTATCTTATGTTTCATAGAATATATTATTAATCATATAACCACATAAATAAATAAATAAAATAATAAGAGATCAAGAGTTGGAATCAATATCTGGTATTAAGCTAAGCTAAACAAGAACTAAAAAGCATTTAAAGATGTAAACAATCAAGTCATTGCAGCTTTACAAGACTTGTTGACATAATGCCCCATTAAAAGTACACCTGACATTTCAAAGAAATGTCAGCCTTCAGCTTTCTGTGACTTGCTACATAATCTCGAAGCCCAGACAAAACAAACAAAAGCATTACAGACACTTCAGCTAATGCAATTGATCATTATTATAAACATCAGGAAAAGAACACCTAAGGGCTCTACATCAGCTCATTCAACTTTGCTGTTATGGGTGAACAGTGAAGCTGGAACAAAGGATGAAACCTGAGAATCTAATGAGCCTTCAGCTCAGTCGTGAGGGCTGCACAGTCTCTGGCTAGTGGGCAAACTTTGCAGCTGGTTAGTCATTTCCGAATGCGGCCACGGTACTCCCTTCCTGCTGTGATCTCTGAGGCTTTGAGGCTCACTCCCATATAACAGAACACATGGTAACTTATTAAAGAAAACCATGGAGGGCCTCATATGTGTCAACAGGGCTTTTTGTCTCAAGGGTCACATCTAAGGTAAACATGGCATACTAGAAGAAATATGTGGGCATGTTGTACTGCTCGGTTCTCTTAGTTAACACAGTGTGAAAGTGACGCATTATAGAGCAACCTGTTGTTTGTGTAGACCAAACACATCCATGTCGCAGAATTCAGCTAAAAAAAAAAGTTATGTACTTCAGTTAAAAAGCTGTCTCAAGTCAGCACCAGGGAACTCATAAAAGCTCTGTGTTACATGTGTCTGTACACAGCCAGATGAAAAATAAGTTTAATTACTGGACTAAGAAGCAACATTAAATCCAGAAAGATAAAGTACAATTTAAATATTCAAGCCTTATCACATCATTAAATCAAAAATCTGGTCAGGTGTGTCCAACACTGTCTTTCTTGAACCTTTGCACTGTGTGTTCGTGCCAGGTGCCAAACATCGCCTGGTCCAGATAAGAGTAATATGAGTGTTTCTGCAAAGGGTACAGACTCTTTATTTGCATAGGTGCTTTGTGATAAAATGACCACAGAAGGGAGGATTTTTGTGTGCGTGTGTTTTTTTGCTTCCTGCCATAAAATAGAAGCCAGCATTTGTAAGACAATAAATCTGATTTATTAGCTACATTTATTTCCAAACACTATTTATATCTCATTTACAGTTTTGACATTTATTTTAGACTTAAATGCATTTACAATGATCTTTTAATGCAATAAGAAAAGATAAACTGTGCAAAAATCTAAGAAAACCATTTAAAAGTAGTATTAGATCTGATGTGTTGAAAGAATTCTTGAGATTTTTTACTTGAGTAAAAGAAGCAAAACCACAGTGGCAAAGTATATGAAGTAGAATTAGAAATTATAGAAGAAGAAAATCTCCAGGTCCTTATTTAGTGATTCTGACAGTAGAGTCTAACTTTCCTTATTATACGTAACAAGTGTCTGAGCTTGCTGAGCAGCTGCTTCCTCTGTGTTTGGCCTTTATATCCAATCACATGGGAGGGACAGAGGATACTGTTCAGATGCTCATTAATTTATCAGCTGAGGGTCAGGTGTCCTCCCCTGTCAGGTTACACCATGGAGCTGTGCCACGAATAAAAGCTAATCATCTCTAGTAACTGTGTGCTTTTCTGAGAATGGGTGTGCACAGTACAGGAGAGAGTGTCCTTTGTAATTTTGAATGAGGGCAACCTGCTGATCAACAATGAGAAAATGGCATTGCATTAAAAACACAATGTTCAGAATGGGTTGTTCTTCAGGCTCCCTGCTTCAGCACATTCAGTTTGAAATAAAATAATGGATACTACATTAAACCGAGCAGGTTTCGATCCATATTCTGTCGCTTTTCTGGGGTCAGGTGGATTCCAGGATCAGTGAAGTAATCCAGACATCCCTCTTTGCAGCAACATTTCCCAGCTCCTCCTGGGGGACCCCAAGGCATCCCCAGGCTAGAGGAGACACATATTGTTCAAACTGTGCTCTAGGCAATAGTCAGGTGGGCTCAGCAAGGTGTTTGCAGGTCAGATGGTGAGAATTTATTTACTTATATTAAGTGTATAAATGTAATCTGTGGGTTAATGTGCTATGTCAGTTAATTATTTAGTCACTTATGTATGTTATTCACTGTTCTCAGCGCAGGGCAGATGACTGGGCTTGGCCCCTGTTTAGATTAACTAGTGTTATCACCTGTACTGATAGAAACAGTATTAGTTGATCACACTGAAGAGGTAGTCAAGTCAAAATGTTTAAATGTGATCAGCCATGTGGCTTTCATACTAAAAATAAACATTTTGCTGCATTTTTCAGAGTGTAGAAGTCCCTATATTTGATTTTGATGAGATATACAATCTCATTATTTTTTCTACCGTGCTGAACAGTTTTGTAAATTGTGCCACGTTTTATAAAGTTTAGCATTTGTCAATTGGAAATGGGCTCTTTGGATTATCTGTCCATTTACAGAATATTTTCATGCATTTTATCTCCCTCCCTTCTGTTTCAAAAACCTCCAAAATATTTACTCTAACATATTTCAATTTAAAAATATCAAAATCACTCTTTGAAACCCATCATGTGTAATTTGTGTATAATAAAAATTCATGTTTAAATTATACAGAGGACGTGACTTGTTGTCTTCAGATGTGGCTACAGTCCAGGGTGGCAACGTGGCCTCTGTTATAAATTTTGTACCAACAGGTAATAAGGAAGCAGCCAAGGAAGAACCTGCTCAAACTACTGCCGTTTAATTGTAAATGTTTAATGTGCACTAAACTGATAACACCAAGTGTAGAGGTTACTCTTGTTAGTAACAGTGTGTCTGTGCGCTCGGCCTCTTCAGGTCAGTCCTGCAGTCTCTGTTGGTGCCATGGCTGAGCAAAGCTGGTGGAAGCTGACCTTCTCACGCAAGAAGAAATCTGAATCTAAGGTCCTTTATGAGATCCCAGCTGAGCATAGCAGTAACACCGGCAACAAAGCACACTCGAGCAACAATCCTCCTCCAGACCATATGGACAGCCAGTTCAATGCCAGACTGGAGAAGATAGTAGATAAATCTGCCACAAAGGGCCGCCACGTCAAGGTCTCCCACTCTGGTCGCTTCAAGGAGAAGAAGAAGGTCCGTGCTACGCTGGCTGAGAACCCCAATCTGTTTCCAGACAACCTCAGTGATGAGAACAATAAAAAAAAGACAGAAAAATAGCACACATGCTCCCACAAACACATCAGAATGCACATACTTGATCACAAATGTGTCATATATCAGTGTCACACTAATTGAGGCTTTGGCAAAGGCTAAAACTGAGCACGTTGCAGTACATGTGCAAAGTGGATAAACTGCCGTCACCACGCGCCACACCCAGGTAGATACTGTAACCAGTGGACACCAGCGCAAACACCTGGTGACAGCAGACAACCGCTAGGTATTCACAGAGTCTAAAGTACTGGAGAAACATTTCTTTGGCTTTACGCTTTTGTGCTCACACTGGTATATACTGTACACCGAGGAGGCAGTTTATTAGGTACACCTAGGTGAAACAAAATGAGTTTGTTCAAACTGTTTCAGAGACTGAACTGTGTGATCATTTCAGAGGCTTGTTCTGCTTTTGAAATGTACTGCATTAACCAGAGAGCTGTTTCTACTTAGAATAATAGTTTTAGCAAGGTGTACCTAACAAACTGACAAGACTATATTCAAAAATGATCACTGACATGAAGGAAAAGTCAAGAAACTAGCCTCATGCATCTTCATCCTCATGACAGAAAAGTAACACTGCTGTAATTTAAGTTTTTATTTGTATTGCTATGGCTGCAGAGTTTAGAACTAGAGTTTTTACGTGGTACACAATCAGTACAGTACAAGTCAAGAGGTACCTGTGCAGAGTGAAACCAAAGTACGTAATGTTTTTATGCCCAAAGCAAATGAAGACTTGATTTTGATGACTGTGTCTGAAACACTGTGGACACTCCACAATGTTTTCTAGAATCTAAAAGAAGAAAACGTTTTTAATAAATGCAACATGTGTTAATATAAAGGAGTGCTTTGTGTTTGTGCGGGATTCTGCAGACCTGGGTAATCTCACAATTAACTGAACATGTAGATTGATGATTAGAGTGACTCAGTGCGCTACACTAATTCATCCTTCTTTTGCGTTACTGAGCCAGGTTTGTCATTTCACCTGAGCCTACACTGTCAGGGTTTGCCGACATGGGGATAGTAAGCAGACCCTGACATCTGACGCTGTGTGGCTTGCTTGCACATGCTGTGGTGCAGCGTTTCTCATGTCAGTTCACAGACAGAGCACAGGTGTTGTACTCCTGACATCTGCTGGCCAAACACACTTGGTTCTCACAAGATAAACTTTGTTACTGGATCTATTCCATATTTAATTCAAGTTAAAAATTTTCTTTCACCAGTAAACAATGAACAATCTCATTCTCAGGTAGGACAAGACAGAAAGAACACACACAACTGGCACAAATCACTTTATCTCCAGTGCCACTACATACACATAGTGTTTATCCATTTCCTTATACCAGGAGAGATTTGTAGTTGTATATTTAGTTATCCATGGTTACTGCTGACAAATGTGTAAAACTGCTGACATCAGGAACTTTTTCGTGGTTAGGTTCAAAGTGAACACAGTGATCCTACACACAGCTGCACCTACACATCACATGGTTTCCATTTTATAGATGAGGTGTTATTTCAAAATGGTGGATTTTTATCAAAGCTAAGTTCATATTCTAGATGAATTTTCTCATGGAGCCAGGCGCTGGTACACCCAGCCCCCCTCTGCAGCGTGCTGAAACTTTCCCAGCTCAGACTCCCCGTCCTTTGGCTTGGTGAAGACGATGCGGTCGTGAAGCCTGTTAGTCTGACCCTGCCAGAACTCGATCAGGCAAGGCTTGATGATATAGCCGCCCCTGTTAGCAAAGCACAACACAGAACAGTTAGAACCGGTCCAACTTACTTGTTCAATAAAGCTTTAGGGGAGTGTGGAAACACTGCACAGACAAAGGGAAGAATGGATTCAACTAAATATCAGCAAATCCACAAAGGTCCTACAGTCAGTCAGGAAAGGGAACATAAAAAGAGGCAGGCTTCTGCAACAGAACCAGGATCCAAAGTGGACCTCCAAATCCACCACCAACCACACAGAAAACAGATCTTAAACACACTTTGTGTAAGACAGCCTAAAATATCTTGAAGGGATTTGCAGGAAGAGTGGCTAAAATTCATCAATCAATAATAGACACATTCTCATCTGACTATGAAAGACTTTGTAGGGTGTGAGCTCTGCCAAAAGGAGGGAAATTACATGATTTGCATGTCTGTAAAGGAAATGTGTAGCTGGAGCCAGAAGCTAGGTAGCTTAGCTTAGCATAAAAAATAAAACCACAGGGAAACAATACAAAAATAAATGCTTACCAGTAGTCAGGCATAGGCACCTCTGTGTCCTTGTACTTCTCCTCCAGTTCTTCATATTTCTGCCTTAGATACTAAAAGTAAGGACACTGTGACAATTGAGCCTTCAACTTTTATGCTTTACTTGCACAGCACCATATGGTTTTGGTTCTTACGTCTCTGTTAGGAACAGGAGTGCTCTGTCGGCTCACGACAGCACCAATCTGGCTGCTCCTTGGTCGGGAGTGGAAGTATTCACAGGAGCTCTGACGGGAGATCCGCTCCACAGTGCCCTCAATGCGAATCTGCATGTCAGGATGAAAATATATGCTCTTTGTGGATAAATTGACTCACGCCACATTATTACTGTTAGAACATGAAACTTGCTGTACCTGTCTGTTAAGGGGATCCCAGTAGAAGAGGAGGCTTGCATAGGGATTGCTCTCCTGCAGACAGAAGACGGACATCAATACGTAACATTACCAAATCCTACAAAAGAAGTTAGTCAGCATCCTCACATTGATAGCACTGTGTGTACTAAAATAGGCAATGTTTCATATAGTTCAAACAGGGCATGAGACAACAACCAGTCCCATAAAACTATCCAATCTACCAGTTATGTTCACTATCAGTATTAGCTCTACCTGTGTTTGGATTATCATCATCATAGACAGAACAGGTACAAAGCTATTCAGGAATATAGGGGATGTGGGAATGTGAATGAACAGTTTTACTCTTTGACAGCCATCACTCTGTAAGTTTGAAGGTCACTGTGAGTGGAACAAACTCTCTAGATGTTGCTGTAAAACAGCCAGAGAGAGAAGGCGCGACCAGTTCCTTACCAGTTCAGAACCCTTTCGGCTCTCATAGTTTGTAAAGAAACGAAAACCTTCGTTGCTGTAACCTTTCAGCAGAACCATCCGAGCAGATGGACGTCCATCTCTGTACAGACACAGGTAAGACTGACATGAGATGGTGAAAAACTGAAAACCAATCAGCAGCTTTCAGCTCAAGTGGCAGTGTTACCCACGTGGTGGCAGTGGCGATGCACATAGCATTGGGCTCTCCGATGTCAGGGCACTTCGTGGCCTCATCAAACCAGTTTCCAAATTGCTTAATGGGGTCCATAGATGCGAGATGACTTTCCTCAAAGCACTGTGGACAAAGTTACCAAGTATTTTGTAATGTACCAGGAAACAGACACTATTACTCATTCATAAGCTTCATGTAGGTCTGGAATAAATTGCTGCCAAAGATGGATTACAAACTGGTCAAACTGAGTGAACTACCAGGGGATCCCAAGTGTAGCCCGCATAACTTGGGTTTATATAATCTGATTAATCACAGGTTAGAATGTTGTAGCACCTCTGATGGATCATATGTTGGTCAACTTGTAGCACTGGTTTTGTAGTGAGACTCTGGGTGAAAATCTAGTTGTAAGACCTTCATTGGTTTGGTTTTATTGAGGTCATTTGATTTCAAGTTTTTTTTAAGTAATGAACATAAAAAATCCCAAGTAAGGTTGTATTGCTGCATCACAGAAGAACTGTAGAGCTGCAATCAGCAATTGTTTTCATTGCCAATAGGTCTGACAGTTGTTTTTTAATAATGAACTGGTTGCTTAGAGAATATGCTGTCAGAAGAGGCTGACAGCTGTATATTTTGATTAATTTTCTGTCAATAGATAAATCAATTAATCAACTTTCAGGTCTAGAGTTCTGGTTAGTCACAGTATTTCTGAGGATGTTGTGAATCTGTCATGTGTATGGGTGCAGAAGGTGACCAACAGGTCTTTGCCCCAGGGCCCCTTAGAAGATTAACCTGATCGTGCTCGCTGCCTCTTTGGAGTTACAGTGAGTGAGAGAGTACTTTTAGTGCCTTTGAATCTGCCTGTAGTGTCTGCTTTACTTGTTTTGTAAAAGCGAGTACAAGTCAAAATCAAGTTCTGGAACATCTGGCGAGCAGGGTAACACAGACACCTGCTTTCTGCAGCTGTGTCAATGACTATATTTGAGACAAATATTTCTATTTGACTGGACTTATATAACCACAACCTTTAAGTTACTGTAGTGGATAAAACAAACACTTAGCACTGCAGCAATTCTCTCTGTGCATTGATTTGCCACATTACACAGACTGGATTTAGCATTAAGTCTCAGTATATTCGCCCACGATACAAGTCTTGACTGACACTCACGTCCTCATCTCCTTTGTATTTCTTCCTCATGTCACTCAGGTCCATGCTTCTACTGTGACTCGTTGATTTCCTGCAGAGATTCAATGCAAAAACGCTTTGTTGACCCACTGCCACAGACGCATAAGTCTGAGGATTTCTATGCAATAAACTGACACATCCTAGCAAATATGCAGGTAGCGTGCATCTCATGCTGGTCAAAGTGACACTAACGTAGCAGCGCAACCGTCTTTACGTAACTATATGCAAACATGCGAAGAGTTCTGTAAAGGGAGCAAATATTAAAGCATAAAGTGGTTTACACCATGGGGATTATAATATTTTCACAGTTACGCTTCGGCTAAAAAATACATATAGATTCGTACGTTCAACAGACACGATTCTATTATGAAACAAGAATAGCGACCATGCGTTATGCTGCGTTCAAGTATATCTGTTTTTACGATAATTCAGGTGGAAAAACTGTTAGCGTCAGTGGCCTAGCCGTGTCTTATGATTTAAAATGAAATAACAGAAACAATAATTGAAGATGGTGGGAAATTATAAAGCTATGCATTTCCGCCAAATGCAGTAACTACATACCATTTAACACATTTTATGAGAATTCCTCATTTTCCCAGCGAATGCTAAAATACTTGATTATCTTTCTGTCGATGTGTCAGCAAAAGCAGCATAAGTGCATCGTCACTTCCTTAATAGCGTTACAGTTTCCTGTCTAAAATGGCCACGAATTTCAGTGTGAAGTTGCTGCCGAATCTAGGTAATTTAGAGTCAGTACTGTGTTTCTGACATTAGCTTGTTTGTATTTTAGTACCCGTTTTCCTAGCTAAAGTTGGGTAAACCTAATTTAAACGGCTGTTCAAAGCGTTGTTCAGTTAGCCGATTAGCCAATGTTAGCTTAGCAGCCTGCTTTTGCAGTCCTGTACAGCTAATCAGATGAGTAGTGTTAGGTATTTTTAGTCAGATAGAAATTGGATAGATACTTTATGTATTAGAAAAGTTTAGTGGAGATAGGATGTCTAGTTAGACTGTTAAATGCTTAGTCATGCTTATGAGTTTCTACAGGGTACATCTGGTCAAGGATAACTAGAGAGAAGAGTTGATGACTGTCAGCAGACAGGGTGTTTAATATTATTATTATGACGTGTATAACTGTAGCCTTAGCCATAATATGTTCTTATGTTTAAGTCACGACATGTTCTAGAAGTCTGTGAGAATGTTTTTAGCTACACACCACTTAATCAACAGACACACACACATCTGTGTACTATGGGGCTAGCCCAACCGAGGGGATATAATGTACAGGCCTGGTGGGCTCAGGGTCTTTCATCTTACATCTGCCTGCGAGCAGTATGGAGGTGCAAGATACCTGAGCGTGTAATGTTAATTTTACCTGTGATCCTTTGAATAAATCAGCACTGTTTTGAAGTTACTTGGACTGCCTCGTCTCTCAGAGTTTGCAATGGTAACAAGAACCAGTCCTTCAGTAGTTAACGGACGTTTTGCATTTCAGGATGGCTTCCCCTGATACAGAGTGTTCGGCATGGCTCCAAGGCTGTGACTCGCCACAGGAGACCGATGCACTTCACCAAACAGAAGCTAATGGCTGTTACAGAGTACATTCCTCCTGCTAGGGTCGTTCCTCCTGGTGCTTATCCATCCCAAACCAAACAACTCCAGGAGGTAACATTCATCCCCGTTCTCGAGCCAAAATGTGTATGGACACCAAATATGTTCCTTGTATATGATTGTTGAATACGTCATTCTAAAACTCTGAGCATAAACCTACTGCTATAACAGTCTCTAGTCTTCCCACAAAGTTTGGTACCTGTCTGGATTTCCTCTCTTTCAACAACAACATTGTTAGAGATGTCCAGTACTGTTGTTTGGTGATAATGTCTGACAGACAGCGTTTAGGTTCATGCCAAAGGTGTTGAATTGAGTTGCAGGTGTAGGCCATTCAAGTTCTGTCACACCAGACTGGGGAAACCACTCTTTATGGGCCTGTTTTTTGTATGGGATAGACACACTATTGTCAGAAATATTGTGAATGCTGCACCATTACCATTTATCTTCAGCAGAACTAAGTCCAAACCATTCCAAAGGGCCCTAGGACTAAAAGTGCACAAAAGTATGTGGGCTCTTCTGAGCGCTACTGAAATCCACTGCTGTTCCACTTCACTGTGAGACAACCTCTTGTTTGATTCCAGCAGGATAATGGTTTGACACTGCTCCTGAAGAGGGATTTGAAGAACCTGTTCCAGAATTATAAGATGCTTGCTGTGGTCCAGAGGAACTCCAGCACTGCTGAAGACATGCTGATTCTCAGGCATAGACTTTTTAAACATGGCATCACTGTTAAGCTTTTTCCCAACCAGGTAATTTTAAAATGGTTTTAATTTTTAATTCTGAGGCTTCCTCCCCACTTTAAACCAGTAAGAGTGAGTTCACCATGCAGGCTGCCCTTCTGCCTTCCCCTTTATAGTTTCCTCACATTCTTAGAAAGTAATGTTATGTTTTAATTAGATACCACACAGTTGTTGTGCTGCTTCTTCTTTCAGTTCCTCCCCATTGTTCAGCAGTCACCACAGCAGATTACTGCAGTCCACACACTGTATGTGATTTGGCACAGATTTTACACCGGATGCCCTTCCTGATGCAATCCTCCCATTTTATCTGGGCTTGGGACGAGCACACCAGTATGTGTAACCCCAGTGACTGGGTGTAGCCTCTGCACCTGGTATTCCCAGGTGGTCCCCGATCCAATTACTAACCAGGCCCAACTAGTGATGTGCAAATGAAGCAAATAGCCAGTAATAAACCACTTCATCAATTGTATTGAACATGGGTTCATTCATTCAAAGCTTGGTTTCAGTGACATCTAGTGGCGTAATAGGAGACAGCAAAACAATGTCTTAGTTATGTGATGAGTGTAAATAAGGTTTATGTGAATACATTTTTGTAAAGATTGATTGGTCAGTTGATTCTATAAACGTATGTAGTGTAGTAGTCGGGAGAAGGCGTGCTTGGGGAAACGGAGGATATGCTAGGATGGTAGAGTATGTTTGTGTAACTAGGGCAGGGTGTGATTATGTAAGCGGAATGGAGAATAAAAGATTTTTATTGAGAAACAATTTTTTTCGCATTACGAAGCAGTATCGACTGGTTTGAACCAGTCGATGTCATCGCTCGTGTGTCTTTTTCTGCACCAAAGCAAGCTTTGAAGCAGCAATTCAAGGAAAATGTGGCTTTGAGTTTGACGCGTGTATTGGAACATTGGTGTCAGACGGTGATCACTAGGTCCAACCCTGCTTAGCTTCCAAGATCAGACAAGATCGGGCACAGCCAGGGCTGCATGGCTGCATTTAGAAAGCAGAGTGATGATGGGAAATTAGTAAAAACGTATATTAAAGATTCCACAGTGGGATTGTGCCAGGGTACCCCAATCTTTACTTTTTAATTGCCATTTTCTAACAACAACATATAACCTTTTCCCAACAAATGGACTGAAACCACATGATTATTTATACTTACAAAAGATGACGCAGTTTCCAGTTTCTGCTGCCAGAAAGGATGGTGACGTTTAGTTTGTTGCTGGTTACCAGATTTTGAGATTGATGTTACACATTTTAATTTTTTAAGGTTAATCCTGTAAGCAAACTCCCACCTTGGAGTCACTAATTCACAAATAAATTCTAGGCTGTGAAGCAATCCGCCATCTCTGCAGCTGCTGCATATTAGTAAAATAACTACAACGAGAACCAGACTGAGAACAACAAGCTACAAAACTTGAACTCCTGTAGTTACATTATTTCTTTGCCTTTTAGGGTCATTGACGGTTGTTCTTATCTGTAATTACGCTCTGTGTCAGGTGATGCGGTCCTTCCTGAGTGACAGTGTTTACTGCAACATGGCTCCTCTGTTCATCGGCCCAACAGTTCTGTTTGTTAGCAAAGAGCCAAAGGTGAAGCAGATGCTGGTGACGCTGAGGTCCAGCCCACAGATGACACTCCTGGGTATGTTTATCTTCAGTGCTGGTATGCAAGGAAGATCTCTGTAATGTAGAATGATTATATTGTTCACTATCGATGGGTCTGGATGATATAATACTTCAGGGACATGGGGATAGACTTCCACTGAATCATTTTGGATCAGGAAACAGTTGATATGTGATCCTGATTTGGAGTTTTAAGATTAATGATGTAGTAACAGTGTTATTATATAGTGCCCTTCTTCCAATGATGACCCAAGTACATAAACCATCATAAAGTAATATTTAGCATGTTTGCTTGGTAATGGCCTAAATATCAATATAGTTGCTTAATAATTTTCTTAACTAATAAGTTAATTGATTAATTGTTACACCTGGGATGTGATGATAGCAGCCTCTTGTTTTGTTCACTTCACTGAAGAATGACTGAAGCCGCTGCACTGTCACCTTTCAACAGGAGCCTGCATAGACAATACGCTGCTGAGCGCGCAGGGAGTTGTGAACTACTCCAAACTGCCTTCAGTGGCCGCTGTCCAGGGTGAGCTGGTCAGCGGGCTGACCATGCTGACCTCTAACACAGCCGCCATGCTGCAGCACCAGCCGGCTCACCTGTCAGCCCTGCTCCAGCAGTACAACAGACAGCAGAGCCCAGACAACGGCGCAGAGGAGGCCACGTAGAGCACCAGAGGAAGTTACCGGGACTGTTTGCCTGGCAGATTTGCATCTAATTGCAGTGGTGAAGGACTGAGCTGGATGCACATATTAAGTTTTATTTTAATTTAGTACTAGGGTTCCAGGAAGATTTTTAAGTCTGGGAAAAGTCTGTTGTTTACTCAGTCTTAAATTTTTGACTGGAGCTATTTATTTGGTGCTAAATGTGACTAAATCTTCTAGTATGTATCTGCCTACTGAAGCACAGAGGCTGGATGGACAGTGCTGCAAAAATGTCAGTGTCACTCAAGAGATTCCTTTATTTAAAGATACTGTCACGTAAATAAATGATGTCATCTCTAATTCTCTGAGACATTTATTTTTATGAGACATGCATTTAAAAGTTCTTAATTTCCTTAATTATAATGCATCACCTTTACGTTTGGTCTGCCCAGTTGCTACAGTAATACAGTGTACAGTAATTGATGGATATGTAAGT
Organism: Monopterus albus; assembly: GCF_001952655.1. Taxonomy (NCBI): domain Eukaryota; kingdom Metazoa; phylum Chordata; class Actinopteri; order Synbranchiformes; family Synbranchidae; genus Monopterus; species Monopterus albus. The sequence continues at coordinate 448,492 of NW_018127947.1, read as the reverse complement.
GGCATCATGAAAATCACTCCAGCCAAATTAAATAAGCTGTCAGAGAGCCTGATAGTTGACCTGCAGATCACAACATATTCATTTGGGTTAGTTTGTTATGGCCTGTTTTCCTCAGCAGCACTGACAAGTCAGACACCACATGCTCGTGCAAAAGAATGGTAGTTGGGGCTGTTTTGAAACCAAATTAAACATACACAGTATCACTATCATCTCAAGATGTTTTGATTTTGGTCTTAATCACAGAAAGACAGGAACTGTAGGCAAGGAAGAGTCGCTGCATTAACTATGAGGGTAAGTTATGACCTGCAGTTAATAAATTATCAACAACTATAGATGTTTTTCAGAAGATCATTAACATGGATGAGCCCATACTCTGCCATTAAAGTACCATTATCCATTTCATCACTGACGGGTGTGACCAGACCCTGCTAGTGCCTTTTACTTAAGGTTTCTAAATCAGCTAACCGGGCGTGTAGAAGGGCTGAGGTTGGCTAGATTTATCCTCCACTACATCGCTGCTAGACTGTAATTCCAGCTAATGCGGATAATAATGGGCACGACACGTTGTGCACGGCGCGTCACGCACTGCTGCGACGCACGCCGCTTCTTGAGTTTGGAGCCAGCGCCTAACACCCTCCGGAGAGAGGGCACGTACGCAGACATCATTTGTCCAGAATAAGTGTAAATCTGTGGGTATAGCATGTAGTTTGACTATTTTGTTTTGTTCTCGATAGGAAAATGTTGCACTCGTCTATATAGTAATTTTTTAAAATGTCGGAGGAGACGTTTGTTGGATTTCTCAGACGCAGAGGGCTGTAACAGGTGATGACTTTCAGGTAAGACATTTTTTCTCCTGCCATGTACACATTATCCTAGAAAACAAAAACTATAACTTAAAGATGTGGGTTAATTATGGTGAAAAATGCTGAACAAAACAACAGAACCCCCAGTATAGTTTATATATGATGTATTTTACGCAGTAATCTGTTGTGAGCGTGGCCCTCTGTTTATTATGTTAGAATACACCTAACCCTTGGACACATTTGTCACTACTTCCCCTGCTCTGTCCGCTGGGGCACTGACGTCTTCAGGGACTTTAGATAAGAGCCTTTGCATGACACCAACTAAGGAGGATAAATCAAATTGGCTGCTTGTACAGGACCAACATCACTAAAATGTATCAGTATAGTTTATCATTGTGCACCATGTTGTCTGTTAATTGACCGTCAAAACCGATGCTGCGCGTGTCTTCACTGGCAATTAGACATTTTACAACTGTTAGAAGGACATTGGTTCCCACAAGGGACTGTGACAAAATGGTTTTCCACTGGCAATTAGACATTTTACAACAGTTAGAAGGCCATTGTTTTCCACAAGGGACTGTGACAAAATGGTTTTTATTTCTCACCCCTGACTTTGCATTAAAACAGACTGGGTCGTAGTAATTCTGTTGAAAATGTTTTACTGCAAACGGAGTAAGGTTGAAAAATATCACGGCCATCATTGACCTGATCCATGTTGTATTGGCTGCAGTTTTAATTCCAAAGAAGAAGAGATTACTGCGTGCTGCAGTTTTCCTGCCCTCACTTTGGCTGACTTTGATATTATGATGTCACCGATCCACCTGTGTGTGTGTGTGTGTGTGTGTTATCTTTCATTGGCTCTGGATCAGACATGAGGAAAAAGTTCTCTCTGACTAGAATCATTTATTTACAGTTTAAAATTTCATTTATAAGCCATTACAATGCTTTATTTGAATTTTAAGAGTTGATTCATAATATTTTTTGAGTGACATTGCGCTATGTAACTATGAAACTTATACTGTGAATATTTAGATTTTCAAGTTCAAGAGTTACATGAACTCTTTCTTTTTGAGCAATGAAGCTCAGAAAACTGCAAATCCCTTCATCCTGTTTCCACCATCACTGAGGTCAGTTACTCTCATCCTCCCCTGATCTCATATAACAGCCAGCCCTGCTGATTGTGCCCCGATTTAGAGGGATATCACTGACTGCATCCTGTGAGATGGCTCTTGTTGTCATGTCTTTACAAATACAGAGACTAGCCACAGGTGGTGAAATGATAAAACCTGAAGTTAGATTTGCAAGCTTCCGAATTAAATACACACCCAAAATGCTGCAAACGAAAGGTCCATAAAGCCTAAAAATGTCCTGCTGTCATAAGTCATACTGGATCCTCTGGGAGAAGTTGTGTTTGATTCCTTCTCCACTGGTTTTATGTTGTTCTGATAATATTGTGTTGTTTCTATGTTACATTTTATTTTCTGTCTGTCTGAGCAGTTTCTGAAATTCTCTGTACAGTGCTGGAATAACATCTGTTCATTATACTAAGTAACTGGTCAAACAAAGAGCCATATGTTCAATAATTACTTAGCATGAATAGTAAGAATGACATTTTAATTAACTTATTCTGACAACATCATCTACAAGAGGAGACAAAATAACAGGAGCTACTCCCACACTTCTCTGACACACTCTAAAAAAGAACCATGTACAGGACTTGTTCTAGGGCTCTTGTATTAAATTGAAGCATGTTATTGGGTGTTTGTTTAACCCACACCCTTTGAGCATTTTATAAAAGAAAAGCTCTGGGACTGAGCTCAAATGCATCAGTAACAACTTTTATTTTATTATACGGTTAATATGCTCTATTAAATTTCAGATATTCTCACCTCAAGTGTTAAAATTTGGCACATATTATTATTATTAATATCATTATTTTGTTCAGTGAAGTGTGACTTTAAGTTCCAGAGTGATCTTGATGAGGATCTAGGACACATTGAACAGTATTTACGATGTCACAGGCTTGAACCAGAAGCTCAGCTCTCACCTCTGTTAGGTAACCGGATTACACAGGAGTCCTGTCTCCTGCTCCTGCTGAGTCGATGTAACACTCTCGCTCCTGCTCGTGGAGCTGCCCACTGTCAGGACGGTATTAATCTTTAACACACCACCTACAACATATAATACAGAATCTAGATGATAACAATGCCAGTGCATGTTTTACTATGAGTCCACTTTTTTAAATAACACAATAAATGTCTCTGTGGAGAAAATCTCACCACCAGGTCCATTTATTAGCTATTATTGAGCTTTTGACCACATGACATGGTAAAAATACTCATTACTTTCTGCTCTGACTTTATCTTTTGAGGAGCTGATTAATCATGTGGTCTATAAAATACTAGAACTTATAACTTCTGAAATGATTTGAACCTCTAAATAGTTGCAGATTAATGTTTGGTCCTTTGGTACCTTATGTGTGTTACTCAGTCTAACCATCTCATCCTGACATTTCACGGGTCTTTTGGCAGATTGTAGAAGCTCTCTCTCAACAATCAGCTGATTGCAGCATCGGAGGGAATTTGAGGTCTGGTCTCCAAAATGGATTCCTACAGCGGTGTGCTCCACCGCAGCCAGTCACTGGCAAATGGCCTGGAGAAGGCCTCACCGACGTGGAACAAGCCGCCTCGCTCTCGGAGCAGTAGCACTCTGTCATCTCACCACTCCCGACAGGTGAGTCCTGGTACAGACACAGAACAAGGGATCATGGGTATATGAGGGTGCAGGGTCGTGCCCTACACAGCACTACATATTGCCAGAACAAAGATGGGGGAGAAGCAGTGGGAAATTTAAGCAGCCAATGTTATAATTTGTGCTTCTTGCCATAGTATTTCCAGGTCTGAACACTCTTGACTGCAATGATTAGCCAACTGAGCAAGTGACAAGAACTTAACTGGCAAATATTTTGATAAAGGACAGTTTTAGGCATTTTTAGTTCTAAATATACAGTATGCTTGTTAAAGCTTCTCAAATGTGATGATTTTCTGCTTTTCTTTCTCATATCAGATTGTAATGGAATATTCTTAGATTTGGGCTGCTAGTCAAGCAGAACAGACCGTCTGAATATATCATCTTTGGCTTTGGAAATTTATTGAGGGCACATTTCTATTCTGACATTTTACAAACTAAATGATTAGCCAGTTGATTAGTGAAAAAAAATTGCCAGATTCATCCATGATTAAAATAATGAAAACCCCCAGCGTTTTTCCTGATCATAGATTATCAAAGACTGGGAAGTGATTGACAACCTTGATGTAGAAATGCAAACAGCAGGCGACAGTCCTCAGGATATGGCGCCCCCAGGTATCTGTGAGGGATATCTGCTCAAGAGGAGGAAGTGGCCGCTTAAAGGTTGGCACAAGGTGAGAGCTGCCATAGTCTGTCACGTTGTTCACCCAGATGTTGAGTCAGTTTTTAAGAAGATGTTGTTTTCTTCTTCAGCGGTATTTTGTCTTGGAAGCAGGGATCTTGCGCTACTCCAAAAGCCAACAAGATGTAGGTGATCTTTACATTTTATAAGCGGACTTTTCATCCAGTAGATATGAAAACGTTTAGATATTCTTTTTTCCACTGAAGGTTTCCAGGGGAAGAGTGCAGGGCTCGCTAGATCTTAGGCTTGCTGTCATGTCAGTAAATAAGAAATCAAATCGCATTGACTTGGATGCAGGCAACGTCCTCTATCATATGAAGGTAAATGTAGTTATTGAATGGTACTGCTATTTTTAAAACAGATAAACAATGTGCCTTCAGACTATAAAGACAAAGGTGCTGTATGGCTTTTCCCACCAAGGCAAAGAGCCATGAACTCTTCTACATCTGGGTGACCAAGCTACAGGCCCACCGCCTGTTCAAGCGGAGTGAAGCACCTCATGTGCACAGCGACTTCCTCCAAACTTTGTCCCACAGCGCTACGGCCGGACAAGCTCAGAGAAATGGAGATTTGGTGATTATCCAACACACAGTAAAGTCAGACCTAACACAGCAATCTCTGAAGTGAGTCTTAGATGAACTCCTTTGTCCTCCTCCCTCTGTGTTCACGTGAGCAGAGCGCTCGAGGGATGGTGGGTTCAGCTGCAGCATCAGGAGTGCTGCTGTCAGCGGACACTGCTGTGAACAGGAAGGTGTCTGCTTGGCTGCAGCGAAGTCATGACCCCGACACCTGTGTTCAAGGTATTTGTCACACACATATTCCCTTTAGGAAAAACGGAAACAAATTTCCTTTTTGAAGAAGATTCTTAATTGTTAAAGAAAGTCCTTCAGTGATTTAGCAGCACGCTCCTACAGTACAGCAATGACTCAAGATGCTTTATGAGAACATTTCTCAGAGTTCAAACAGCTCCCTGGAGCCACCAAAGGCTTTTTTTTCATATATGGAAGTCTGGAAATGTGTGTTGTGTTTCTGTTTTGGCAATATATATTTTTTAATTCCTGGGATTAAATGGCCATTATTTAATATCTTGATGAAACTCAGCAAATTTCAGGGTTTTGAAAAAAAGGCTTAATCTTAAGACATTTTTACTATTTAATATCATTTTAATGGCATTTATCTGCACTAGAGTATCCGCAGAGGCAGTTTTCTTGCTTTGAACCTGATAGTGAACAGTATGAAAACCCATATCTCTCACTTGGGGAGGCACAGGCCTGCAGACGAAAAGGGTTTGGAGCTTTGCATATGGGGCCTCCGTCCCACTATACAATCTGCCTACTCAGAGTATTATAAGCCCAGTATAAAATTACTATAATAATTCTGCAGTATTTCTGCTGGGACCAATTCAGAATGAGACACAAGTGTATTCCACTGTTTATACTGTAGAATGGACTCATTTAATAATAATAATCACCTTTATTTGGCCAAGTATGTTGCACACAAGGAATTTGTTTCCCCACTGTGGGATCAATAAAGTTCTATCTACCTACCTACAGAACTGAGGTAGCCATCTGCGGCTCCAACTCACACCGATGATTTATGTCAAACAAAATAAATTATAAAATCAAGCATTTTTCAAAAATTTTTTTCTCATTAGTTTAAAAGTTAATTTAGAAGACAGCAATTAAAAATGAAGGTCATAAACACCAGAACATGGAGGGAATTGAGAAAATGGCAGATGCATAGTCACACTACATAATATCTCATTTTTAACAGTATTTTCTGCCTTACAGAATATAGTAGTAAATGTTTTACATCAGTAAATCACCATAAAATCTGTTGTTACCTCTCATGGTTTTTTCCAGAGTTGGACCGTTGCCATATGGACCTTTCTGAACTAAACCGCTTAATCCAGAGGCTGCAGGCGCTGGAGGCGGGCCAGGCTTTCACTAACGGAGACCTGCAGCAAATCATCAGCACACAGGTAGACTGTCGACGACCAGGACGTCACCAATAACAACACTGGGCAGCACCACTGGACAGTGATCATGTCTTTTTTCAAACCAGAATCTCTCACTTGAGAAGCCGAAGAAGCCAAAGTCGGGGAAGATGTGGGGCCACTCTCGCACACTGTCCAGAGTGGACGCCCTGGGAATGGTATGAACGGCCAGTAACTTGCATCATCGATGAGCACACAGCAGTGCAGCAGTTAGCACTGGTGCCTCACAGCAAGAAGGTTCTGGGTTTGAGCTCCGGCCGACCCGGGGCCTTTCTGTGTGTGGTCTGCATGTTCTTGCTGTGCCTGCGTGGGTTCTCTTCAGGTCCCAGCTTCCTTCTACAGTCCAAAGACATGCAGCTTAGGTTGATTGGCGACTCTAAATTGCCCATAGGAGTGAGTGTGGGTGGTTGTTTGTCTACATGTCAGCGCTGTGGCAGACTGGTGACCTGTCGAGGGTGGACCCTGTCTTGCACCCAGTGTCAGCTGGGATTGGCTCCAGGCCCCCGCAACCCTATTCAGGAATAAGTGGTATAGATAATGGATGAAATAGTCTGATTTCTGTAACCACTGTATGTAGAAAATGAGTAGTGAAACCTCCAGTGCTGGATAACAGAAACCAACTTGAATTTTTACCCCATCATATCCAAACTGACAGATAACAAGGGAACTGCTGACTCAACCACTGCCCACCCTCTCCTGTTCCCCTGACAGCTGTCCTCCACTCACCTGAACAGCTCATCTCACCTTGGAGCGTCAGTCCCCTCTATCCCCGACTATGTCTACTCTCAGCTGTCCCCTGCTACTGTCACATCGCCT